>NC_071098.1:29934084-30234084 GCF_027358695.1 Spea bombifrons
TAGGTATGGACATCAGGGAGCAAGCGAGGAACGTGGCCTGGCCACTGGATCATGAAAGCTCTAGATATCACTGGAGGTCCGGTCTCTATGGTATCTTTATACGACATCATGGAGCCCCTAGGTAACTGTTCTGAGCAGGAAATAGAATCGATTACACTTCCTGTTCTGATATTATGGATTTAAAGAACTGATAAACTGTATTGGGGATGGACTGACAGCGGACTGTTTGTTGACAGCTCTTGAAGTAAATGTTGGGAATGGGCTTTAGTCATAAAAAACATGCCGGAAGACCGGCCCCATTCGGCCCCCATCTAGTCGCTCGTTTCTCCTGCTGTGAAGACTCAAACCTTAATCAGTCGTTGGTCTCGTCTTAGATTCAGGAGCCGTATGTCTATCCCATGCATGTTTAATACCTTCGCTGTGTTAGCCTCTACCACGTCTGCTGGGAGGCTGCTCCATTTATCTGCCTCCCTCTCAGTAAAGTAAGTAAAAAAATAAATATGGATCCTGGAGACGATTCTTTGGCTCGTGAAAGTTCTCTCTCCTGTTTCGGTTTATGTACATAGCGAAAGGGTGAAGGCTGCTCGTTGCCTACAGAAGTCATCTGTCTTCTAAACATGAGCTGCCATCTTGCCCAGAGGAAACAAAACATTCTGACATTTACATAGGAGAGAAACCAAAGCCTCGGATTAGCATATAATTCCAGATTAATTCCCGCTCCCTGGGACTGAATGAACACATCATTAACTGCCAATGCAGTACTGAACGGGGGCCAGAGAGCCAAATAGCATTAATCGCACAGGCTTGTAGGGATAGGTGACCCCTGACACACCAGCTGCTCCCATTATGCTAAACCAGCCAGCGATATTCCAGCTGCTTCGGGGCAAACAAAAACACCCATCACTCCCAGCCCAAGCCGAATGCATGGTCAGGCATCCCAAGATCAACAAACTCTGGATCTTGAGGCTGTGGACTCCAACTCCGAGAATCCTCGGACATTGAGCCAGCCAACTCTCGCAATGCTCATCCGGCTATAGCGACTGCGGTGCCGCTGGCTGAGCCCGTGGCAGAAACAGATGGTGATTGGTGGCAGAAGACACATAGGAGAAGTTAGCCAGGATCCACCGTCCTCTCTGTTGTCACCAGTTAAAGTCCATGCGGCTCCCATGGGGGGGGGGGGGGCGGCGGGCGAACGGGGAGGGGGGGACCCTCACTCAGCCGCCGAAAAATCACTTTTGACATTTAATTTCAAAAATCTTTGCTTGCCTAACACTGGGGTGATATGTTTGGCCTGTGAGCACCGCAGACGCTCTCTCGAGAGCAGGGGGATGGAAGCCCCGGTATATGTCTACATCCGTGGGCCTGGGAGCCATCCACGAGGACCCGCGTATGCAAAATCTCATCAGCCGGCACATCATCTGCCGGGTACTTTGTTTTACTTAAAGATCTGTCAGATGTGTTATTTAAATAAACACAGATTTTGAAGCCGGCCATGGTCCCCCCCCCCATTTATGCAATAAATATAAAGCCTGAGAAAAGCCTTCACCAAAATAAAAATAATAATAATGAAAAAAACAATAATAAAAAGTTTTCTGTTTAAATTTTAATTTTTAAATAACATTTTTTTAATATATCTTTTATTTTTAGTTTGAAGTGAACTCTATATACAGTATGTATTATGTGAAATGTTCACAAAGGGGTTAATATGTATAGTTTGATATATTTTACCCATTTTAAGATACTTTATTTAGATGACCATCAAACAGAAAACCAATTTTTTTTCTTCTTTTTATATAAATTGTTGTATTATTTAAAGTTTTTTTTGTGCTTCTACCTCCTACTCCATAGAGAGCTAAAAATTAACTCTTAAAATAACATTTATTTAAGGACAAAATATATATGTTTAACTCAGGATTAAAATATATAACCATAAAATCTGCTGTTTACGATTTTTTTTTTAATGTTGTATTTTTTGTCTCATTGTCGCCTTTTTAGGTATTATTATAACAAGCGGATTCTCCACAAGACTAAAGGAAAGCGTTTCACCTACAAATTTAACTTCAGTAAGGTCGTGCTGGTGAATTACCCTCTGCTGGATATGGCCAATTCTTCTCTGCTACTTGGGCAAAGCCCCTTCCCCGGAGCCCACTCACACGACCCCTTTACCCCAGAGGTGAGCGGAGCTGTGCTTCATCACATGAGTAAATGGACGCAAATTTGTAATTATTTGGTTTTTTTGGCTTAAATATTAAACAGTTAAAGGGAAAGTTCCGTGGAAAAAAACATAAACCCCAGCGCTGTATACAATAAGATACCCCCCCAACGCTGTATCCAGTAATAACCTCCCCCCAAGCGCTGAGTTCTATCAAATTTTCTTCCAATAAACCCCCTTTATCTGCAGACCTGGAACCGCCGTTGCTGTCAGTCATGTGATATTTTGGGTGACTTTCATGCTCAAACACCACACTGAGCTGATGCTTTATGGCGATGCTAATGAAGTCCGTTCCTCCATAGACTTTCATTACTCAGAGAGTCCTGCTGGGTGATTAAGACCTAGCCATTCTATTCTGATACTGGATACTGGGAGTAACTTTTGATAAAAGAAATGTAGGAACAATTCCTCATTTCTATATTAATTAGTATTTTGTTTTAATAAATGTAATATTCCGGTGTTCAGTATATAAATTACAGAACCGTACGCACTCTGCTAAAGCTAATCTAATGTCAATGATACCTAATTAATATGTGTAACCTTTAGAGTGTCCGTGATACGTACATAATATCAATACACTTCATTAGAGTGTACAAGGCCGTGTTACTTGTGTACAAGGCCGTGTTACTTTACAAGTGTTCTGTCTGCTGCCGTATTAATGTGTCTAGAGTGTACGGAAAGCAACACTTTATTAATATGTGTAATTATACAGTGTGCAAGCAGTGATACTTTAGTAACAATCTAGTTATACAGTGTGCAAGCAGTGATACTTTAGTAACAATCTAATTATAGAGTGTGCAAGCAGTGATACTTTAGTAACAATCTAATTATAGAGTGTGCAAGCAGTGATACTTTAGTAACAATCTAATTATAGAGTGTACAGGCAGTGATACTTTAGTAACAATCTAATTATAGAGTGTGCAAGCAGTGATACTTTAGTAACAATCTAATTATAGAGTGTACAGGCAGTGATACTTTAGTAACAATCTAATTATAGAGTGTACAAGCAGTGATACTTTAGTAACAATCTAATTATAGAGTGTACAAGCAGTGATACTTTAGTAACAATCTACTTATAGAGTGTGTAAGCAGTGATACTTTAGTAATAATCTAATTATAAAGTGCACAGGCAGTGATACTTTAGTAACAATCTAATTATAGAGTGTGCAAGCAGTGATACTTTATAATTAGATTGTTACTAGAGTGTGTAAGCAGTGATACTTTAGTAACAATCTAATTATAGAATGTACAAGTAGTGATACTTTAGTAACAATCTAATTATAGTGTGCAAGCAGTGATTATAGAGTGTACAAGCAGTGATACTTTAGTAACAATCTAATTATCGAGTGTGCAAGCAGTGATACTTTAGTAACAATCTAATTATCGAGTGTACAAGCAGTGATACTTTAGTAACAATCTAATTATAGAGTGTGTAAGCAGTGATACTTTAGTAATAATCTAATTATAGAGTGTAAAAGCAGTGATACTTTAGTAACAATCTTATTATAGAGTGTGCAAGCAGTGATACTTTATAATAAGATTGTTACTAAAGTATCACTGCTTGTACACTCTATAATTAGATTGTTACTAGAGTGTGTAAGCAGTGATACTTTAGTAACAATCTAATTATAGAGTGTAAAAGCAGTGATACTTTAGTAACAATCTTATTATAGAGTGTGCAAGCAGTGATACTTTATAATAAGATTGTTACTAAAGTATCACTGCTTGTACACTCTATAATTAGATTGTTACTAGAGTGTGTAAGCAGTGATACTTTAGTAACAATCTAATTATAGAGTGTAAAAGCAGTGATACTTTAGTAACAATCTTATTATAGAGTGTGCAAGCAGTGATACTTTATAATTAGATTGTTACTAGAGTGTGTAAGCAGTGATACTTTAGTAACAATCTAATTATAGAATGTACAAGTAGTGATACTTTAGTAACAATCTAATTATAGTGTGCAAGCAGTGATTATAGAGTGTACAAGCAGTGATACTTTAGTAACAATCTAATTATCGAGTGTGCAAGCAGTGATACTTTAGTAACAATCTAATTATCGAGTGTACAAGCAGTGATACTTTAGTAACAATCTAATTATAGAGTGTGTAAGCAGTGATACTTTAGTAATAATCTAATTATCGAGTGTGCAAGCAGTGATACTTTAGTAACAATCTAATTATCGAGTGTACAAGCAGTGATACTTTAGTAACAATCTAATTATAGAGTGTAAAAGCAGTGATACTTTAGTAACAATCTTATTATAGAGTGTGCAAGCAGTGATACTTTATAATAAGATTGTTACTAAAGTATCACTGCTTGTACACTCTATAATTAGATTGTTACTAGAGTGTGTAAGCAGTGATACTTTAGTAACAATCTAATTATAGAGTGTAAAAGCAGTGATACTTTAGTAACAATCTTATTATAGAGTGTGCAAGCAGTGATACTTTATAATAAGATTGTTACTAAAGTATCACTGCTTGTACACTCTATAATTAGATTGTTACTAGAGTGTGTAAGCAGTGATACTTTAGTAACAATCTAATTATAGTGTGCAAGCAGTGATACTTTAGTAACAATCTAATTATAGAGTGTACAAGTAGTGATACTATAGTAACAATCTAATTATAGTGTGCAAGCAGTGATACTGTATTAAAATGTATATATATAAAATAGAGATGTGTAATTAGAGTGTAACGGCTGAGACACCTTGTTAATATGTGAAATGCGAGTGTTTGTGATGGTTCCCTGCCAAAACGTGTAATTATATATCGTTAAAATATGACATAATTAAGATAGAACAGTTAAGATATAAAATGAGGTTGGAAAAAAAGACAGAAGTCCATTAAGTTCAAACTTTCCAGGACGGCCAATTTTGCCCCAGAAGGTAGTTTATTTTTTCCCCCCTTTACTCCAATATGCGGATTTGATCGCGGATTAACCCTTATTAATTAAAAACGATATGCCAAAAATAAGTCTCGTATTGTAAGTATCCACGTTACCTGCACTCTAGAGCACAGACGATTCTGATGTTAGAATGCTCGTGTTGATCCGTGACTGAGGATTATAGGAGTTGTATTCACCGCCTGCATTATGAAACGCGGAGCGGCTTCACGCGATATTTTAATTTATAGCGCATGGTAAGCAATTCTATCGCAGTCAATATTCTGAAAATTCAAGTATCCCACCGTATTGATTTTTCAACTGGTTGCAGTATAAAAAATATAGATTGGCTCAGCCGTCCTATGGCGTTCCTCCACATGCGCGGCTCCGGGAGCCCCAGAAGGTGGCCGCCGAGGCTTCGATCAGATTCATAGGCAAAACGCGTCGTCTTCCAAAATTGAGCAGAAGACTTTCCGGTCCGTATCGCTTTACCCCGTCAGAGCCCAGGTTTCAGGCAACAAAGTATCTAAACATGGAATTAAAGGTTCTGTTCCACCAACTCTGCTGAATTTAAAGCTTTTGTCACTAAATACAGCATTAAGCATCATTCCCTGGGAATGCTTAAATGCCATGTGACACAAAAGCAGGCACTGATAGGCTGATGCCATAGCAACAAGAAAAAGCTTTTTTTTCCACAAAAAAATATTTGATTCATCAAACCTACTTGAGTTAATTGACTCAAAGCAGGTGATGTAAATATTTTCTGCAAATATTTTATTATTATTATTATTATTATTATTATTACAAGAATCAGGGCTAAAACATATATTTATATAAAAAAATAAAACCATTTTTAATGTTGGGTTTAAGTTTTTTTAAAAACTTCTTGGAAGGCAGAAGTTGTTTAGCTGAAAGATGATTTTCTGGGAGATTTTAATAACATTTGCGGAATGATTGGGAATATTGATTATCTGATGCCTCCCGGGGCTCTCGATGGCCCCTTTGGATATAAAGAGAAGGCGATTGCTTCCGCGGCGTCGCCGTCCTGCAGTTTTTCAGCTGAATTTGGTCTTTTGGGTATTGGACGGAATCCGTGGAGAGCTGTAGGGATCGCGCAGAAATACGTTATTAATATTCCACAAATCTCATGTAAATAACTTTCTCGTAGGCTCTGCAGTCTCTTTTCTCGCCCACCGGACGCTCACCGCTTCTGGATCGCCCGCTCGCCGCTCCGGACACCGACAAACTCCGCTTAGAAGCCGCATTCCCTTTCCTAAGCTCTGGTAAGAAGAAATCATTTATTTCCTCCATTTTAAGACCTAATTAGCCTGTCTCGTGCCCCCCCCATATAGTTAATCATAGTATGTTCTTAGGGCCATCCGGCCCCCGTCTAGTCGCCCGTTTTTCCTGCTGTAAAGACTCAAACCTTAATCAGTCGTTGGTCTTGTCTGAGATTCAGGAGCCGTATGTCTATCCCATGCATGTTTAATACCCTCACTGTATTACCCTCTACCACCTCTGCTGGGAGGCTGCTCTACCCCTCTACCACCCTCTCAGTAAACTGAAAAGGCTGACCTATTTGTCTTTTTTTTTTTTAGGTACCAGTTACACAAAGCCACCAGCATTATTGCCTCCCTACAATCGCAGCACCCCATTTCCAGACTACCCTTGGGGATTTAACCCATACCTTTCCGGCACGTTCCCGCTTACCAACTCCAAACTGCCCACCTCACTCTACCCTCCACAATTCTACCCCGGCTCCCTCTCCCAAATGCCCCCTCCAGTCTCTCTGCTCCCAGGAGACTCTATGGACAGAGCATCCAGTCTTCTGCAAGGGATCCCACAAAGGATCTGCAACAGCCTGAACCCCCACTTCATACCACCCAGAGGCAGCGGAGAATTAGGGGGTGCAGCAGCGGCAAGGAGGGAGAGGGTCGAACCAGAAGGAAAACAGGAACCAGAGTCCGACTCTGATCTGGAAATTACGGACGTGAGCGACTGCAGCTCGGAAGCAGAAGGGTGCGGATTCAGCCCCCCCTGCCCTGGACCTTCTGTGGCCAAAGGACAAGCAGAGCGACCTAAAGAGGAGGGCAAAACTGCATCGGAACTGGCAACTAATCCCTCCAGCTAGGGACGGGAATGGACAAATCTATATGTACAGATCCGGAAACATAAATATATATAGCTCTATGGATAAATATGGAATATACAATGTGTTTTATTAATCCCTTCATCCCGCGTGGTAATGATCATCCTCCTCTGCTGTTTCGTGTATGTTCATTCCAGGATACGTCCAGTTTAGGTTGATAATGTAAAGAAGATCTCCTCCTCCTCCTCCTCCTCCTCCTCCTCCTCCTCCTCCTCCTCCTCCTCCTCCTCCTCCTCCTCCTCCTCCTCCTCCTCCTCCTCCTCCTCCTCCTCCTCCTCCTCCTCCTCCTCCTCCTCCTCCTCCTCCTCCTCCTCCTCCTCCTCCTCCTCCTCCTCCTCCTCCTCCTCCTCCTCCTCCTCCTCCTCCTCCTCCTCCTCCTCCTCCTCCTCCTCCTCCTCCTCCTCCTCCTCCTCCTCCTCCTCCTCCTCCTCCTCCTCCTCCTCCTCCTCCTCCTCCTCCTCCTCCTCCTCCTCCTCCTCCTCCTCCTCCTCCTCCTCCTCCTCCTCCTCCTCCTCCTCCTCCTCCTCCTCCTCCTCCTCCTCCTCCTCCTCCTCCTCCTCCTCCTCCTCCTCCTCCTCCTCCTCCTCCTCCTCCTCCTCCTCCTCCTCCTCCTCCTCCTCCTCCTCCTCCTCCTCCTCCTCCTCCTCCTCCTCCTCCTCCTCCTCCTCCTCCTCCTCCTCCTCCTCCTCCTCCTCCTCCTCCTCCTCCTCCTCCTCCTCCTCCTCCTCCTCCTCCTCCTCCTCCTCCTCCTCCTCCTCCTCCTCCTCCTCCTCCTCCTCCTCCTCCTCCTCCTCCTCCTCCTCCTCCTCCTCCTCCTCCTCCTCCTCCTCCTCCTCCTCCTCCTCCTCCTCCTCCTCCTCCTCCTCCTCCTCCTCCTCCTCCTCCTCCTCCTCCTCCTCCTCCTCCTCCTCCTCCTCCTCCTCCTCCTCCTCCTCCTCCTCCTCCTCCTCCTCCTCCTCCTCCTCCTCCTCCTCCTCCTCCTCCTCCTCCTCCTCCTCCTCCTCCTCCTCCTCCTCCTCCTCCTCCTCCTCCTCCTCCTCCTCCTCCTCCTCCTCCTCCTCCTCCTCCTCCTCCTCCTCCTCCTCCTCCTCCTCCTCCTCCTCCTCCTCCTCCTCCTCCTCCTCCTCCTCCTCCTCCTCCTCCTCCTCCTCCTCCTCCTCCTCCTCCTCCTCCTCCTCCTCCTCCTCCTCCTCCTCCTCCTCCTCCTCCTCCTCCTCCTCCTCCTCCTCCTCCTCCTCCTCCTCCTCCTCCTCCTCCTCCTCCTCCTCCTCCTCCTCCTCCTCCTCCTCCTCCTCCTCCTCCTCCTCCTCCTCCTCCTCCTCCTCCTCCTCGTGAGTGAATTCCCGAAGCAATAAATAAAAATTAGAACAACAAAATGTGTTTTGCATTATTCAAGAAAAAAAAGTGTGGGAAAAAAGCTTTACAATGCGTATTTTAACCCTTTAATTCCAGGAGCGTACATCATACCAACCAACGCATTTCGCATGAATGCGAAATCCCTTTTTGAGTCATATATCGGCATTTTAAGGAAAGTCACAAACACAGAGAACATCTTTTTTTTTTATTTCAGTGATGCTTTGGCACTTTACAGTTTCTGGAAAAAAGGGTCTTTGGCATAAAACGAGAAAACAAAAATGGTCTTATACATATATGCTTACTTACCCCCCCCCACACCCCCCGTAACAGCAGACATCATGCCAAGACCACCCAACTTAAAATAAAAATACAGCTTCAATATATTAATACAAGAGGAACCAGAGGACGGGACAGACAGTACGTACATATTGTATATACAGGGGGAGAGATATCGCCATTAGTACATTAAAGTGTGAATAACGATGCATTATTTTGTTCCAGCCCCGAATAATGTGTAATATAAAACCCTGCCCGGCAGTAGAAGGTGACAGTACTGATACTCTGTATTACTTCAGGCCATCGAGATGGTGGTGGGGGGGCAGATACAGAAGGGTTACCTGGATCAGATGCAATGTCTAGAATACGCCTCGTTCCGCGTTCCCCAGCTCTAGAACCTTCACTTTCTCCTAAACCATAATTAAGCACGTAACCTTTTCCTTCCTTATTCAAAGGGAATCCGTTCTTTACATTGAGAGGGGGGGCGCGCCGCCCGGTCACCTAACTCCAACAGTGCTAACAGTGATAATCCGCATGCCACATGTTATATGTCACTCGTGTGTAATATGAACCTTAAAACAGGGTATCATTTGTGAGACTTTCACCCCAAAAAACCAAACCAAATAGGACAAGTCATGCTCCTTATACACACGGTGACACCTAATAATACACCTAATAATACGCCGAAGCCACGAGCACGACATCCCGTAATCCCAATACACAGATCACACATCCATCTCGCTAATCACGCTAACACTTTGCTTCTAATACGCAGACCCCCCCCGTCCGTCTCAATGCATGTGTCCCCCACGTTAACAGCGGGAAACCGACCTCACTCTCTTAATCAAGGAGACATCTCACTCGTGTTCGAGGCACACTTAGTAGCACCCCTTAATAACGTGCACCCCTTCCCACACCATGAATCCCAACCCCAACCTCCCAAACTTAATCCCATCCCACCTATAACAATATCCCGGGCAGAGACGTTAAAGACCCCCCCCCCATGAAATCTGATCCAGGTCCCTTCTGGTATAACCGGAAACTCGTTCTCTAAAGGAAGAGCTGCAGATATAACGTGCCCCCCTGTTCCGCCCCTCCGCCCCCCCCCCGGAGATCCGAGATTCTAAGAATCATCATATTGATTCATACAAGCAAAAAAAAATATTTTACTGTACAGCTAGGACAAGAATCTCTCTACCTGATATATATATTTAAAAACAGAGTACATAATATATAGAGAATCCTGCAGCCCCCACCCCGGTCCCTGAAAAATTCATATATATATATATATATATAAAAGCAATAAGGCACTTTGGAGGCTTCTTTTTAACGGACATTTTTCTTGAACAAAAAGTGACTGGTCAACCCCAATTTAATGAATTCAGATTCTGGAAGCTCGTTGAGTTCCAGAACGCTACCTTCCTCTCTCTCTCACCCCATACAACAGCACCCTCTTCCCCCTCACCGCCCGGAACGTAGGCAGGTCAGGGAATTCTTGGTTTCGTGGTGGGAGGAAGACGTCCCGTGGAAGTTGTGCGAGAGAACGATACTGCAAGGAGACAGATAAAGCCTGTGGGAGAAACCATACACACTCCATGAGCAACAGAGATCACGGGCCAGGGGTAGACATTCTAGAGTTGCTGATGGACAACGATGACGATTTTCCTTGACCGACCTTGGCTTGGGTGGCTATCATGGGAGATATAATTCCAACACAGCCAGAGCTTAGGATCACCCATGTGTTATGTAGGCAGTATCCATACATACATAAGAACCAAAGGGAGATGTACATATATGAACATTATTACCCAGACTCAATGGACGCAGGCCATATCGACCACATGGGCACATGGAAGAAAGGTTGGTTCTCTCTCACTCCCCCCACCCACCTATCTGTGCCCACCAAAATCCAAGGTGTTATCGTCATACTTTTGGTAATACATCCCCCGAAGAGAATGGGAAAGGTCCTTGTGCAACTCTTGACTCAACCCTAGCAGTAATCAAGACCTTCTCTCCCAACCCCCCCCTGACATCAGCTCGAGTGTTACCTGTCTCATGTGAAACTGCTATGGGATACAGTGAATTTGGCGACCGCACTCTGCAGATGGTTGTAGTCCTCTTCTATCACCTGGTAGAGAAAAAAGACAAGTATAAGAAAGGTCCGGCTTGAAAATATAGACATGGGGGGTTGGAGATTAGGGTTGGAGACAATGAAACGAGGGAGAGGACATGCAACCAGGCCTACAGATTGCTGTATAATAATAATAATAATAAAAAACAATAATAAAGCACAGAATGGTGGAGAACACTCTTACCTTGAGCTGCTGGACCCTCTGCTCCAGTAGTAGAATGTGTCTTCTAACTTCTTCTGACTGCTCCTGAGACAGCACAATGGGGGTGCACAAAGACTCCCCAACATCAGATCTGCCGTCGGCGCCAGCTTCGCTACCTGCGTACGCGATAGAGGGGAAGGGCATTTGTGAAAGCTTTATACACTACTGCCCCCTTGTGGACAAACTTGAAACCTTACTAAACCGCTACAGGTCCCTGGGGCATTATTTGCCCGTGGTCCACTGGAGGAACATACCCAGGGAGCGCTCACTCACCATTCTCACCTCCATATTCCCGGTCACCATTGGTTGCCTTTTCCCCCTGAGCGGTCTCTTCACCTCCGGGGTGATCTCGAGCGGCGTTTAGCTCTATATACGACAGGGATTCCGCGTCCAGGCTCAGGCGAATGTTCCGTACCAGCAACCGCTTTAGCACCGAAACTAAAACCGGGCGATACAGAAAAATACAAAATTATTCGGTCGCACGCTGTGGTCTTTTAACTGCTCAGGATACCCAGAAGAACCCAACTCCTCACCTTCTTCCAGGGCTTCGCTGGCAATTTGTCCCCCTGAATTTGTTGCGTCCTGATTCAGTTTATACACCGGAATGTTGTGAGCCAGGAGATGTTCCGCTAGGTTGGAAGCATCGCCGACCTTCTCCTCGCCCCCTAGGACTACATCGTCTACGGACTCTTCCTTCTCTGCGGGAGAAGGAGCGAGATAAAGATTGGAGAACCTCCCAACGTCATCGACGGAGTCATGGTTTGTATGGTAAATTTCCAACAGATATATGGAAAGATCCCCTACATATATAAGATGTTCTGGGCTCGGTATGGTGGGGGGGGCATTTAGAGGGGCATTAGGAGGTAGTGGGGATTAGGATTCGTTCCTCTCTTACCATCCTTGGTTCCAGATTCTTTTATGGAGTTGCCGTTCTCCGAGCTGCCCATCATTGGCTCGCTGAAACTGGAAATAAAAGTTGGATGAGTCAGAGAGATCAGATATGAATACAACGCACAACGTAACAGAAAACAAACAAACAACAACTTACTACGAGGGGCTCTGCGGGGTGATGGACGTGCGCGCTGGCCTTACCGCAGTCTCCAGAGAGCCCGTTGTCTCTCGAATCAGGGAGTACCAGCTACAAGAAACCCGAAACTCAACATAAGCCAGCCTTCTGAGTAACCTTACCCTATATCCCTATACGTCCTGTTAATTCCAACACGCTCGCCCTCCATCTCACGCAAACCTGATCCAATCGCCCCATCAATACATTTCTCATTCTTCCGTCCCTTTTGCCGGCTCGCCCACTTCTTTTTACCCAACAGGATCCGTCCCCCCGATTCTACTTTCCAAGACCCCACGAAGAAATCCTTACGTTTTCTTTTCGGAGACGGTGGGTGCCACCAATTCGTAGAACTGCCCTTTGTCCTCCCATTTAAATAACACAAAGAACGCTTTGTTATCTGTAAGAAAGAGCAAGCGGCGCAGGATCAGGCAAAAGACATCTGGAGAGATTACGGGTTGGGATGTTACTTTTGAAGGGTAATCTCTGGCATATACAGTACAACGTCTCACGCCATCGTCCTTCACCTCTACTGTACGGCAGATGACCCACCTATAGCCACTTCGCGAGCCATAGCTGTATTTAGCTTGATGATAGGACTCAGCATGAGCTTGCCGTCCGGGGTTGGCATTATGGTCCGGCTCTGACACTTTAGCACCAGCCGCTCATCTTGTTTCTGTAACAGCATTAACATGTCGTCCAGGAGGAGGACGTGGACATCTGCGGGCCGGGAACGAAATTGGACGGTTAATGATGGAGAAGGACTATATAGGGGGGGTCAACATTCTGCTCCGAAAGACCAAGACCACGCAATGGGTTAACGGAACACAATAATATTGGAGATGGAATTAAGAAGAGTCTGACCGGTGACCATGAAACTCACCGACTGCTTTGTCTTTGCTCACGCGCCAGGTTAGCGGCCCCTCATAGATTAGATTCTTTTTACTGATATCAATATTCTGAAAAAGATTAAAAGAAAAAAAATTAGTCCAAATGGGAGAAGTTGGCTTGAGAACCGGTTACCCAAGAGCCTCCTTACCCCGGACCAGCAATAAACGGGGGTAGGAGGACTCATTGTCTGAAGCTAGCTGTACGAGAGAGTTTTCCTACCCAGACTCAATAAACGGGTAACGAACCGGCTGTGTTACGGGCTCATTACCTGCTACGTTGGGTCGTTAGTTTAAATTAAGAACGCCGCGGTCTTTACCTTGAATTCGTTAAATAGAGGATCGCTCATCTGCCTCAGGTTGGACAGGTCCAGTCGTCTTTGGTAATCGCTGAGCTTCTACGGGGCACAGGAGACGGCCAAAAATAAGTTAGGGATCGGAGACCAAGAAAGAGCTAGATACATCATCATCATCATCAAAGTTCCATGAATGGAAAAGTGATGTAATAGCCGGTCACTTAGCACCGCACATTTCCAAAGGCTGAGAAGCAGGACCGCGGGAAGAGCAGTAGGACGCGGTTCGCGGTTCTTACCATTTTGTTCTCCATTTCTCGCACTTCTTGGTTGACATGGTTGAGGATCTGCCGGCAGCACTCGGCGGCTTTCTGCACCCTCTGCTTTTCTTCTTCTTCCTCTGTGAGGGGCCAGAAACCAGAGTCAAGACCCTCAGCCTTTCATCCCAACCCCCAGACTCCTCCAACCCAAGAGGGAAGTGCGTGGACTTGTCTCTGAATTCCAGAGCCAACGTAAAAAAAAACCCAACCCAAACACATTCTAGAATAAGATTCCGCATTCCGATCACTGAATAATTGAAATGCCCCGGCCCTGGGGGTATGAAAAACCCTGGCGTGTATTAAAACAGGCAACCTTAAATCACAGAGAGGTTGACGCAGGTCCTCACCGGTGAGATTTGCGATGTTCTGCAGTAGCAAAGGGTATTTGGTTAGTCTCTGCATCTCAATTGGGATGATGTCCTTTAACTGCAGCCTCCGGCATTGAGGATTGCTTTCTGCATCCTACGGAAACAGGGGAGGAAAAAGTGTTAGAGAGGGGACAGGCACTTAGAATACCTGTCCTTAAACAGCTCTTAGTTGTTCAGGTAGGGATCAAGGTATCAACCATGAATGGTGATCGCTAAAGAAACAGAATCGCTCCCCGTGATCTGTAATGCGGCAGCCATTATTTAACGCGGGGTCCGCGTGGCGCGTCGTACCTGAATGAATTGGGTAAAGCGAGGATCTTTCTTTTGCTTGACTTTCAGTTGCTCCAGAGCAAAAGGCTGTCGGCTGCAGAACCGAGAGGAGATCTTCTGGAACCAGCTGCCTTCCGTGCCATCAAACTGGTGGGGTGAGACCACGGGACGTTTAACAAACAAGTATAATCATAGACAAGCAAAGAAGCCGCGATAGCAAGCAAACTGACATTTTCCTGATGGTCACCTACTATTTTTAATCCTATGTTTAGTTCCCCTTTAGAAGGAAAGTCTTATATGTCAACTTATGGCCCCTAAAGCTCAATTCCTCCCCAACCCAATGTTGACCTCAAACTGCAGTCTCTTCTCACCCGGTGTAACAACGTGCTTCCAATCTCCATGATGATCGAGTTGTTCTCCAAACGCAGTCTCTTCAAGTTTTCCAGGAACACGGCTGCGGAGGCAGGGAGACAGAACGTCACACGCGTGTGTAAACGGCGGCGAGCGGCGCAAAGGGAAACGCTCAAAGGGAAAGAAGGATTGGGAGGTCTCACCGTGTGCCTCAATGAGGTCGTCTAGGCTGGGAAAGATGTTCTCCAGCTCCATGTTGGGAATCCAGAGGTTCTGCATTGGGAGGTAGAAGATGTCATGTAACACGTGGAGCATCCGAACATGGGCATGTTCTGTGAAGAGGAGCTCTGTGTGGGAGAAGAAAGATAGTTGGCATGAATGAAGAAAGAGATCAAAGGAAAGAGAACCAAAGCTGGAACGGAGGATAGGAAGAGGGCCAACTGGACACAGATAAAGCCCAAAAAGTGGAGAAAATAAGAAGCACATCATAGAGCGAAAAGGCAACATATTGCTCCGTTTGATGACACACATACCATTGATGACCTCCTGCCGCTTTACTTCGCTTTTCTTCAGCCTGAGGAGTGTTTCAGGGGGAACGAGATCCCTCCAGTTCGGAGGTTCGCTCTCGACCTCTGTAACGCGCGGCTCAGTCTCCTCAGACTGGGGAAGCAGAAAGGACGGCGGACCCTCTGAAGCCCCTCCAGGCTCCGGGCTGTAGTGGAAGAGACGAGGGGACTTTAAGACGTATCCTTATTCTGAGACATGCTTAAACGATTCTGCTTAGAACTGAGGTCGGGGGATCCACCCTGGAGCTCTCCCGCTGATGTTGAACTATAAATCTTTTTCGTAAAGCATTATGGGAATTGTAGTTCATCAATCAGAGAAGCTACAGATTGACTGCCTCCAATTGCAACATTGTGATCTAACTTAACGTTTCTCATAATTAAAAGGACATGCTGACCAGGTCTACACCAGCGTTTTTGGCCACAAGGTGCTTCTATTTGTTGTCGGATGGGTCACACTTCGATGGAATGAGCTGCGTTGCCCCAACTTGTTACGACCCGAGGCTATAGTCCTCTAGAACGGTAGTAGATACCTTAGGACTCATCACCAACAGTCATGGTGACATGGCTAATATGCAGCGTTATAAGGTCTACTAATAGCTTAATGCATACTAGTTTTTGTATGGATTCTAATAGACGTTAAGAGACCAAAGATTCCCCCGGCTCCAAACCTACGTGAGACTGCTCTGCTTCAGCCCGGATTTGCCCGTCGTGACCTGCATGTCGTTGGCCCGGGCAGCGGCCTCCAGATCAACATCGCTGCGAGAACGTGCCTGCTTGGCTTTGGAAGAGCCGCGCTGGGAACGCTTGCGCTCGTAAACCCGCAGGCTCTCGGAGCGACCCAGTTTAGTAGACAACCTGTCCGGGTCAACCCAAGAAGAGGGGGGGGGGGGCGGGAAAAGGGTTCGTGACCACGAAAAAAGAAGAGGAGAGGAGAGAGGGAGGGGGGGTGAGAATTAGCATGCAAGGGTAGGCGATTGGACAATACAAAAATGTTGATTGGGTGAAAAAAAGTAGACGAGGAACAACATATGATTGGAGAGGAGATGAGAAACATGCAAAAACAATTAAGTCAATTGATATAAAAAAACAGAAATAATATTAAGACTGGAAAGACAGACCATGAATGGGAGATGAAAACGCAAGTATTAAGAGGACCGAACAATAACGTCTAGAAACAAAGTCTAAGTTGTGTCATTTGAACGAAGAACACGCGCAGCTCAGAATAACGACCAGCGGCCCAAGAAGCTCATACAACCTATCGCTCTTCCCTCCTCAACATACACACAGGACCATCGGCGGTCGGTCAAGCCAGGACATCCCAAGGCTTTCAAACACGTAAAAGAATGAAGAGAAGAATGAATAATATTATTCTGCAGATAATACTCTTATGGCCGAAGCAACGGGACCAGCCTGGCCTTGGAGTGAATTGCTACGAAGGAGCCAGGATACCTTCCATATATCTCTCAGGTTTGACAACTTGTGTATTTATCATTTATAATAATTGTGTTTCTCCGCCTATAAATTTACTAAGGAAGCGTTGTAAAATACAATAAAATTAGGCCCTGAACATTAAGTGCAACTCAAAACTTCACTTGAAGACCTATGATGGGGTCAGCTAATCGCCGGGATATTATCCTTTCTCATCGAGGATTCTGATCCAGTCTAAAAGTCGCGTTTTTGGAAATGTACGTTTCTAGCGGTCAGCAGGGGACAGTTTTTGGGTTTGCAAGGGGACAGAGCAAGGTGAAGGAGCTTGGAGCATATCAGGTTATACTTAGCCAGGGTGTGAACTGATTCAATATCAGTCTATATAAAATGTCCCGGGACGACAGGTCACAAACATGCACTGACCTTTTCTTTCGTCTGTAAACAGAGCAGGGATGGATTAATTCATCTACAGATTGCACCCTCTCCCACCCATGGATCGAAAGCTCTGTGAGCAAGGACTCCCGAGTCCTATTCATCAACAATTCTGCCAGTACCAACACAGACAGCGACATAATGCTTAATGCAGGCACCTGCTTGATGTTATTTGTAGCTCGACAAGCTGACACCGCATAGCGACACGTATATCAACGACAAGCAAGCTTTTGTTGCAAAAAAAATTAGTTAAATAAAAGAAAAACGTACACGTCACAAGGAACAACCAGATGAGCGGGAGAAAGGTATACAAGGAAGCCAGAAGAACAGTCTATACATTAATCAGTGGGCAGCAGAAATGGTCCAACAAGAGTCAGGGGGTAAGAGAACAGAGATAAACCAGTTAGACAGAGCGAATGAATGAAGAGAAAAGGTATTTTCAAGGCAAGCAATCAGAGAGACATGGAAGGCCAGTGGTCAAGACATGATGGAGGACGAGGATTACGTGGGGTAGACAAAAGCCTGCGGGACGCACCGCGGGGAACGCAAAGTTTGGGCAGCTACGCAGCGAAGGAATGGAAAAACGCGAATGAGGTGAATGAGGACAGGACATTTTTTTGCCAGGTCTTTACATGAAAACACGACACTTTATAACGCGGTGGAGCGATGAAGCTTGAATGCGCAAGGTATTGTCTTTGTTATAAAAGCCATACAACGTCAGGTGCGGAGCTCCTTAGAGAGGATGGGCAAATTCAGGGCCTCCTGGGTTGAGGGACATTTGAGGGAAGGGAGGTCTTAGCAACACAAAGAAAGCAATTTAGCATTAGCCTGGCAGGAGGCGGAAGTCGACTCTGCGGCAAACAGCAGCACCATATTTACATGAGGAAGGACGGGGGCCGCGCCGGGCCCGGCAGCTTGGCAGGGAACGGAGACAGGCACAGGTTGGTATCATGGCAGTATTTAAGCGAATCAACCCCCCCAAAGCCTGTATCTCTCTTGCCTTTCATTCTCAGCGCCCTCGTCCTGCTGGTGGTCGCCCGGACACAGCTCGGTCGTAGGGGATCCCTTCGAGACATCAGAAATGTCTACAGAGCTCGATCCATCGGTTATTGCTGCAGGGTGAACGGAGAGAAAGAGAGGGCAATTACTTTCCACGTGCCGGTTCACTGCTGTGAAACTATCATACCATTTCAGGGGGTATTCTGCGTCCCAACAACCATGGCTTTGATGCCGTAAGTCGTTAGTGACTGACCTGTGTCGCTGTCACTGGGATCGCTGGGTGGAGGGTGTATGGTTACAGATACCCCAGAGTCTGGAACATCTGCCCCTCCACCCCCAGTGCCTTTTGATTTAACTGCGTTGCTGTCATTCCTATCGAACGTCCTCTGTCCGTGGCTGATTTTTCTCTCGTGGACCACCGGCTTCTCAGCTGCTGCAGGGGCAGGAAAGAACAACGACAAAAAAAAAAAGATGATCACAAAAAAAATACATCCAGAACCTATCTGTAATTAAATGCAAATAATATTAGATTCAGGGATTAGTAAACTACATTCTGACCCCAACACACACAACTAGCTGAGTCCCCCCCCCACCAGCCATGTTCAACGAAGACCTTATCATGACTGCCCTCTATGTCAAATCCCACGCTCAGAGCGCTTTGTTGAGGATATCTGGAACAATAACCATCATTAATGATTAGTAGGTGAACAGGGTAGTTACGGAGTTAAGTTCCACGCACACTCTTGGGAATGAGAAGAAAAGGATTAGAACGAAGTTGTGTCTCGAGAAGCCTCGGTCCCATTGAAGTTTCGCGGCTACAATTTAACCAAATCTTCAAGTTTTCAACCATCAAATGAAGAAAAACGGAACTTCCATTTTTATGCTCGTTCTAACAGATTATCGTCAGATTATCGTGAAAAAGGGCATTTTTATCCCCAGAAAAACATTCGTTCGGTGGGACTGAGGCTTCCAGCCTCTTGGCTGGGACAGACGTCTGCATTTTACTGCAGCTTCCATCGACAGCCAGAAAGGGTAGTGAATTAGTTATCAAACTTCGGCGGTTCCCCATGCTGCCCCCAACCCCCACAAGGTGGTGGACCGTGTTGCATTCCATCATGCGGTTTGGCCGAGTGAGAAAATATTTGCGGTGTGTCAAGGGGTCGGAGAAAGATTAGCGGGTCTGATATGGAAAGTACCTTCGGGCTCAAGCTTTGACGCTCTGCTGTCAACATCTGTGAAAGAAACAGGGGAATAGCGAAGAGGAAAAAACAAAAAATTGCCATGAAGACAAGCCAGGACAGGAGGAAGCCACCCGCTCAACACGCAGACCCCCAAACGACAGGGGGGCAGAAGAACGTACAGAAAGAGGAGCCCTCTGACTTCACATAGAGAGGAGGAGAAATGGTGCGACGTGAAAGAGAGGAGACAAAGCGGAGGCGATGGAGGGAATAAGAAGGACGACTTAGAGAGGGAGAAGCAAAAATGCATCGGACAGAAGCATGAAGATAACCAAAGTACCAACAACGAAGAAAGAATAGGAAGTAAAAGCCAAGGGGATCGCGACAGAGAAGAGTCTCATTTTCCGCGTGATACAGTTAATGGAGTAGAATGTGGAAGAAATGGTGGCCCTTGGTGACAATTCCAGAACAATGGAGAGCGAGAAGGACAGAGGGAACCGCTAGGCGTCGGAGCCACGTTTCAACTCACTGTGAGACTCGGCAGATTTCCAGCGGTTAGGATCCAAGATGCCAAAGGTTTTCTTTGGTTTTATCGGCTCGTCTTGTTTCTTTGCAGAAACCTGAAGGAGACACGAAGAGAAAAAACCATCAATGAAGAGAAGGCAGAGATCCTTCGGCACATGGAGTGGCAATATGATGAATATGGAGCCTCTTGCACTTCATTAGCCAAGGACAATAACGCCCAGGGCTGTCTATACTCCAAGCTGCTGAGGATGAAGGACAAAGCATGGACAGCCCCAGGTTCTTCATGGGAGTTGTAGTCTAGACCATCCAAGCTGCTCAGAGTCTGCCTATCTCTGGACAGAGACCTCCTCGAGATCCCCGCTTCTCACCTTCTTCCTGAAAAAGATACTCTTGGATTTTTTGCTATCCGCCGCCTTGGTCTTCACGCCAATGTGCTTCATATAGGTGACAACAGCGCAAAATATAACAGAGCTGCAGGGGAAAGGGACAAAACATCAGGGTTCCATCATTTACCACAAGACAACAACCAACTACAATTCCAACACCGGAACCATTGAGACATCTCATTCTAAAAGCCAAACCCTGCACTTCTTATAGGGACCGTACATATACTATAAGGAATTGTGTCATGCGCAAGGATGAAAGGGAACACCGAAAGGCTTGTGCATAAAAACATCTGGAGGTATCACAGTGTGGATGGTCTTTGGAGAGAGGAGATGGAAGACATTCTAGAACTCGGTCATGCAGGTACACGTAACAAGTAAAAAGAGTTACCTCTTCTCCTCGTCGGTGGAGATGGTAGGGCTGTAAGAAAGAACGTCAGAGAACCTTCGTTAAGGAGAGAAATCTGAGAGGATATCTGTCTTACATTCATATAAACTCTAAATCTGTCATAATCCTACTTGCAACAAAGCCTTATGTTATTTATATATATACAGTGATAACTGGAAGAGGAATATCCGTACCTTTATGCACATATATAGATATCCCGTACTCCTTGATCAGTGCTTTAACATCCATGCCTACACGCCAGCGGTTCACACACCCGTACGAGCGCACACACCTACCGTCTCTGCATTGGGGACCCACACACCCCTATATTTCCATCCATAAAACACTCGTTTATCTCCCTTATCCTTCCAGCCCTTGAAATAACGCACCCCACTTATACTCACACTCACTGGCATCAGCATCTGCACACACACACACTTACACTCACACTCCTCATCTGCTGCTCCCTTACACACCCAAACTACAGATACTTCAAACAATAACCGGTACCCAACTAACACATGAACAGAATCAGCTGCTTTGTATTCTCCTGATGCATCGGAGGATCCTTGAAACAAGGTGTTCGGACCCCTGGTTGAAATCGTGATTTCATGCTAGCCCATCGCTTACCCCCCCCTGCCCCCCAATGCACTCACCCACAGAATATCATGTTTGTTGAGTGTGAGTGAGGCACAGGGCTTCCCGCTGATCATGGTACAAGAGACGGCACAAGTATCTCGAAGTCTCTGGACAGTGAGTGGAGACAAAAGCTACGGCGGCCGTCTTATATACCCCGCCAGGGTGATGCAACCCGCCGAAAGCCGGCACGGTAGGGAGGCGGAGCGGAGAGGACAGATGTTTTATATTAAGGACAGACAGAAGACGGTTCCAAAGACCACTTCCTGCAAGTTAACCCCTCGGGTAGCACTCCACGTCGGCATTCTAGGGATTAGCAACGCGTTCCGCGCCAGCTGGTGGCCAATGAGTTAAAAACGGCCGCCTGGTGTTAGGGGTACACCCCCGGCCAAGGCAATTTGAATTCCCAGATGGCCGCGAGGGGTTAAAAAGGGGTCGCGGCGTTCCCAGAGCCCAAAATAGCTGCACATCTGGAGGGCCGACGGGACATGGGAAAGCTCGCAGGACAAAAGACCCCGCATGAAATGGGAGAGAGCGCCGCGTTAGGAGCGAGACCGTAACCTGAAACGAAGAGATTTCACACCAGAAAACAATGGCGAGTGTGTTCCCCCCGGACAGCCGGCTCTAAGTGTGGAACTAAGGGGCTGCAGCGAAGCTGCAGTTTCAACTCACTGCGTATTATGAGAAGCAATGGGCCCTGTATAACGCATAAAATCCTTAGGACCCATGCATCTTACAGGGCCCATCACCGGCTGGCTCTTCAAAATGTATAACGCCAACACCCGCTTTAGTGAATCGACCCCTAAATAAAGTGAGCCTAATAACCCCCGGAGTCCTAATACCACCGCATCCGGTTATCACCTATATCTGAACTGCGGAGCAACGACAAAACGTTTGGATCTTTGGAATAAAAATGTGATTGACGTTAATAAAAGCAAAGTTTCAAAAAGTTTTCAAAAATTGCAAGTTTAGGATTTCAGGCAAAAAAATGGCAAAAAAAAAAACTAAAGTTCCCATTTCAGCAGAAATAGACCCAAACCTATTAATTGAAATTTGCAAACGTATAATTGTGGCAGAGCCCCCCATCCCCCATCTCATGAATCGCTCTGCTATACCCTCCCAACTCGGCCCTCCGCCCCGTCCCCCACATCCTGTCTGGGTCACCCCCACCCGCTCAATAAAGATCTTTTTGGAAACCGACCCTCCGTCCCAAACTCTGTTACTGCGCTCAGACATTCGCGATTCGGCCCGCACCCCTTCACTGCCAGACCCTCTGCGAACAGCTCGACGTGGGGCGAGTTACTGGCTAAGAACTATCCGCCACGTATAAAACGTCCCCGAACCACATAATAAGCACAAAATTAAATTGCAGAAATACTTTTTTTTTTATATAAAATCTATGTATTTGTTGGAAATTTGTCAAAAAGAATAAAATAGCCAAATTACATATTTATAAATAATACACAAAACTGTGAATCTAAACCTGGATATAAGTTTTTTATATTTATTATCAACCCAATCCAAGAGATCAGTCCAAGCATGTACACGGGGGTCTCGATAGACCCCCGGGCGGGCAAATGCATATGGGGGGGATTCTGCGGAGTCCCATACGGGACACTGTGAGGATTTAAAGGGATCTCTCATATCATATGCATGCTGCAGGGTCCCTTTACACGCCATTTGGACACACGCCACATCTTAGTTCTTCGGGGGCTGCCGGTGGGTTCCTCTAGTACTTTAAGCCCAAAGGACCCCATTCTCATCTTGGCAGCAGAACCGGTTTGCCCACCCTGTCCGCTTCGAGGATACTCACTGCATCTCATCGAGCCGAGCCAGCAGCTGCTCGGCTACCTGCTTCTCTTTGGATTCCAGGATGTGTCGGTCGCTGGTCCGATACGATTCCAGCTCGCTCAGTTCAAGTTCCCCGGGGGTCATTCCCAGTACCCGCTTGGACCTGCGCGGACCAAAAAGAGAACACAGACGCTAGACTACCTGGCAGAAACCCAAAAGGCTCCGAAAACAATGGAAATTTATTTTAAAGTATAAAAAAAATAATAAATTATATCCCGGTGAAAAGAATGTAATAGTTACCACGAATAAAAGTAATAATAAATAAATAATAATAATAATAAATAATAATGTAAAAATAAAATACCAGATAATAATAATAAATAATAATAATAATGTAAAAAAAAAATACCAGAGGGGCCAGATAATAATAATAAATAATAATAATAATAATAATGTAAAAATAAAATACCAGAGGGGCCAGATAATAATAATAAAAATAATAATATATTTATTTTTAATATTTATAATTTATTATTTATTGTTTTATATAGAGAATTCATCAATTTATTGTTAAAAAAGCAAAATCGGGCGCGTGGCGGGGGGTACCTGAAGTCTTCCAGCTGCCTGCAGATCTCCGGAACCTGATAACTCTGAATCTCCCGGACGTACTTTTTCTGCGTCTCTTCCGGGATGAGGTCGGGTCGCGTGCGATCTGGGTGCAATAAAAAAAACATTAAAATTATAAACCAATCATTTATAAAACGTATTATTTACAAAGCACCCGACCCGTTTATCTAAACATCTTATTCGCGTTTCAATGTCCTGCTGTAAATAGAAGTGCTGGGTTTAAATAGCAAGGACCTCTGTGTAGAGCCCTAAAGAGCGAAGTCCATAAACGCACTTTCATTTTTAACCCCTTAATGACAAAGCCCGTACATGTACTGGCTCAAAATGCATTCTTTTCAATGGGTTTAGGGACCGCCCATTGTCCTAAAGGGGTTAATAAAAGTCATCAAAAAATTCAGACTTATTAAAAGGAATTTGGTGAATGAGACGTCTTAACGAAAGTCATCTTTTTTTGACATTTGAAACGGAATTATGGGTTTTTTTTTCTGCATTTGTGGCTTTTACAGGCTGCAGTGTCGCTCCCTGACCAGCAGAGGGCTCCTGGACGTCAAAACGCGTCTGGCCGGCGTGAATCCCGTAATATTAACCCCGTAATGACAAAGCCCGTACATGCATTGTTTTCAGTGGGTTTAGGGACCGCCCATTGTCCTTAAGGGGTTAATACATTCTTTATTGCGTTGAGCGTCACGTGACGTACGTTACCCTCACCTCGTAGAAGGCTGGTAAAAACTCACCTAGATCAAAGGAAATGTTGCTGGGCACCGAAACGCGTAGGACCTGCCAAGAGAAGACGCCTGCGTTACCACCAGAGCCGTGGCTACAGGATGTACGGCTCATCTCTAACCCGCCACTGCGTGGAAATCAGCAGCCATTTCCAGGAAATGAACAATACAGAGCAGAAGTTTCTACATGTCTACTCACTCGGTGCGGGCAGAATGAGGAACTGAGGCAGATCGGCCCCCCTTCGGCCCCTGTCTAGTCTGCCCGTTTCTCCTGCTGTAAAGACTCAAACCTTAATCAGTCGTTGGTCTTGTCTTAGATTCAGGAGCCGTATGTCTATCCCATGCATGTTTAAATCCCCTCACTGTATTACCCTCTACCACCTCTGCTGGGAGGCTGTTCCAATTATCTACCCTCTCAGTAAAGTAAAATTTCCTTATACGACATCTAAGCCTCTGACCCTCTACTTTTAGATTATGGCCTCCTTCAAACAGCGCTTGCAGAATATTTGGAGGAAGGTGGGTACTCACCGCTCCTTTCATCAGAAAGGTATAGTGGAAGTCCAGGAAAAACTTCTTCCCCTCTTTGGCCGAAAGGCTCTTCAGGATGTCCGCATGCAGGTAACAGAGCTGGGGGTGGATATTCACAAAGATCGTTTAAAGAGTAAAACCCAGCAGGGCGACCGCTTCCCACCCATCGATCACGGAAAACCACGTAGACGATGGACCTTAGAGTCACCAGCATCTCATGCGCAGAAGGATACACCGTGTTATCGAAGACAGCAAGCATTTCATGCCACTGACAGGGAACATGCATCTTATTCCACCCCGGCCTCTTAATACGGCACAAGTAGTTGCCCCTGCCCCTACAAGCCCTTTAAGTCGAAGGCAACCTGGTTGTGGCTCATCACACAAACATACAATATGATAAAAGACACACTCTGTCTGTCGGAATAAAGCCAATGGCACTTTGGCAACTGGAAACAAAGTTGATAAGAAAACCCCCTGTCCCGATGTATTGCGCAACAGCACTCCACGCTCTAAACAACAGAGCGCTTTCAACCCTTTGATGACCATGTGGGTTGCGAGACCTCTCTGGAGCCTTCGTGAAAGGAGAAGACTCGACGTCCTGCAAGACCCAGGAACGCCTGCCAATGACCCAACTTTGCCAGCTAAGACCGCAAAGATAATTAAATCTAAATAACCAAGTATTGTTTTGGGCTAAAAAGAATCAGATCGCGCACACACACACACCTGTTCTCAAGGAGTTGACCATCTGAGAGCAACATGGAAGAGAGAGAAAGACGTGAGACACAAAGCCAGAGGCTTGTATTTAATGGTTGGGTAATAGACATTAAACTGGCAGCTACATTCTGACAATAAGGGGTGGGGGGTGCAGTTACCCAACTGCCATGGACTCCTACCTTACGAAGTGCATCATGAATAGCCCCAATGTTGGGGAGATGTTGGCTAAAATACTCATTGAGGTCTGGTAAACATGGAATCCCACCCTGCTTTTTGGGACATTTCATGCACATAGGACGGTCACAGCCTCCGCAGAGCACTGGTGGCACGGAGGTCCTTCCCAGAAGGTGTAGTTTGGGACCATCCATGCCAGCAGTCCCTCACAAAGCCCTAATAAGCTCGGAGATGGTAGTGTGGCATTTAACCGGTGTATCGAGATGCATGGCGGTGACACGACTTTGTTCTCGTCTTACCAACGGGCTGGGATCAAACTGAAGCACCACATGCTGAAGGAACACCATGATGTAGGCCGGGTGCGCCTTCACGTGCTCGATACTCTGGAACGGGCTGCTCTGGTCTTCTACGCTCTGGAGACAGATTGAGGACAACCATGGAATAAAAGATAAACAGCAAGCATTAAAATCAATAGGAATTTGATGATTTCTAGTTTTTTTCTGACATTATTTAACTTTTTAGGTAACACGGCCGCATCAAAGACGAATCTGGGACGAAGGAATGGGATTTAAAGCTGTATGGCTGCCCGGCACAAAATAAAGACATTCTTCAGCCTACACACCCCAAAAACGACCCACGGGTCCCCTAGAACCACTGACCGGCTCAATGTCATTCTCAAAGTCCTCGTCCTCTGCTCCGATGATAGACGTCGCGCCCAATGAGTGGAGACCCTGCAAGAGGAGTTGTGGTCAAAAGCGAAGTCTTAAGTCTTAACACAAAGGGGGTTACATTCAAGGAGAAGTTTCAGGTCAAGGTTCTAAAAACATGGTGCCATCAGCAGGCATCATCCAATGGTTTCCATGATGAACGTTCCACATTTAGAACTTTGACCAGAGTTCATTTTCTATACGTAGCCCCCAAAAATTACCAAATCAGCCAACTTTAAATAAAATCTAAAATTCAATAAAAGTACCTTGCTTTGTGAAATTATTTTTATTATTTTATAGAATTAATCCAGATGACACTAACAGGGTGACACAGTACAGGCAAAAAAAACTACTCAGATGGTTCCAAGCCAGACTTTGCAATGCATCATGGGAACCAAATCATGATTGGACGCCAGAGACGGAAAAAAAAAAAAAGATGATGTTCTGGTTCAAGGATTTTTTAATATAGGGAAAACCAGGCTAAATGTGAATTGGTTTTGTAAGCGGGAAACACTTATCTGCGCACACAGCTGGAGCCGTGAACTTGGAACGCTCCGCAAAAATGTTCATTTTCGTTCACCTCTGTTCCCCGAACGCCCCGCTTTATGGGCCAAAATCGGAAAGGTCTGGCTACTGCCGGGCAGAATCTCTCCTAATGCTCAAACAGTCAATTCCTGGCTGCAGATCAAACTAAAAACTTATATCTTAATGCGTCTGTATTTCCCTAGAAACTACCCAATATATTCCGCCCCGGTGCTCACTTTATACAGGTCTGGACAGCATCCGGTGGAGGGGCCATGTTGGATTTGAGTAGAGTTTTTGGACAAGCCTGTTTGAGGAACCTCTAAGACGTAGCACATGTTAAACTGGTTATAGCATAAAAAAGTAATTCATTAAAATTAAAGTCCAGGAGAACGTCAATGGGGAGGCCAACCTAAGAGCCGCCGAGATAATTGGTCAACTTTGTCTTGAACTGAGCGAGTCGTGAATACTTGATCGTTGAGGTTTGTTCCCAAAACAATTTCAAAAGTGAGCTTAAAATCAGTGATCGATTTTAGAAAAAGTCTAAAAAAGTCCGGCTCATAAGGGTCCTTATTTTAGTTGCAGGTAGAAGTCCACCTCGATACTCCCTGTACCCTCGCTAAGCGTAAGCTTCTTCCTCCCCTGTACCTTGTACTTATACCTCTCCTGGTCTCCCGACACCTCCTCCGGCTCCACGAAACAACACATTTCTTTGTGCACCTCCTTGGTGGAACACCCTAACCTTGCTCAATCAACTTCTCCTAACACGCGGTTCTCCGCCGGGGACCCGGTCTGGATTACTCAATAATTACCCTTTGCCTCTCCACCCCTTTTAAACAATACGACTACAATGATCATCTGTGCCGACGGACTCTCCGCACTCCCGCACTCCTGCTCGCCCTCAGAACACCGACTCCATTCTTTGACTCCGATCGAGGATTCCAGCTCCTGGAATTCTCCACCGATTGCTACCCCTTGTTACCTATATGAACTGTGACCACCTCGAGTGTCTGGTCACCCCTAAAGCTGAATACCCCCCAATATTTTGATTGACTTGACTAAGTTTGCGAGCCGGGTCCTCTTTCCCTAATGTATCGGCTCGTCTCGCCAAAGAACTCCAGTGTAGTTAGGACTTTACTTAGGTCTACGAGTATCTCTGGTTCTGTAGACCAAATCCTTGAAGACTCTTCTGACGCAAACACAATGTGTTCCAGGCTTTGTAGATGGCCGTACGAGCTGAAGACACATCATTTATATCCATCGGCTGCGGGCACCGTCTCGGTGGATTCATTTTGTTTCTAACACCTAGGGTAGTCTCGGGCCGGCCGTCTCTGGCTCGGTTGAAGCAGATCTTCTGGAAATAGCTCCTGTTATCTCTGTGAGCTCCTGCCTTGCTGAAAGCCGTAATGATGACAGTGACCAGGGGGCAGATATATGACGTTGAGCAGAACTTTGATCTGGCTTCCTGAAACCTAATAGCTTAAGGGGGTATTTAGGAAGTTCTCCAACATCACTAGAACCGGCAGATCGGCCCCGCTTGGCCCGTCTAGTCTGCTGTAAAGACTCAAACCTTAATCAGTCGTTGGTCTCGTCTTAGATTCAGGACCCGTATGTCTACCCCATGCATGTTTAATACCCTCACTGTACTACCCTCCAAGACACACAAACACACATATACACGCTACCGTTCAAACTTTTGGGGTCACTGAGCTGTTTCCATAGAAAAACTAACATACTCGCAAAAGGGGTTTTCTAACGACCAATTAGCCTTTTAAACTTAAACTTGGATCAGCGAACACAACGTGCCATTGGAACATGGGAGTGATGGGAGTGAACAGGAGTGATGGGAGTGATAAAGGGCTATTGGAACACAGGAGTGATGGGAGTGAACAGGAGTAATGGGAGTGATAAAGGGCTATTGGAACACAGGAGTGATGGGAGTGAACAGGAGTGATGGGAGTGATGGGAGTGATAAAGGGCCATTGGAACACAGGAGTGATGGGAGTGATAAAGGGCCATTGGAACACAGGAGTGATGGGAGTGATAAAGGGCCATTGGAACACAGGAGTGATGGGAGTGATAAAGGGCCATTGGAACACAGGAGTGATGCGAGTGATAAAGGGCCATTGGAACACAGGAGTGATGGGAGTGAAAGAGTGATGTACACCTACGAAGAGATTCCATTAAAAATTAACTTAGAGTCACATATACGAGGTGAATACACAAGCAGAACGCTCAGGCCGAGTGGCTCAGGCCGGCATCTAGGTCTCCACGTGAAGCAGGGTATAACTCACCCCAAAATGCGCTTCATCCGGGTCCATGTTTGCTGGCGGAGGGTAACCTGGCAAAAACCTGGGAAGAGAAATCCGAGTTGTTAGGAGACAATGAATCTAGGGATATATGGGATCAGCGGAGGAGAAACACTGGGGGGGGGGGCAACCAGCATGTCAGGTCTTCGTCTAACGAAAGCATAAACATCGTACCCGAGCTCTGCCGTTCTTACACGCGTGATCACGTGCGCATAACACGGAGAGATCCATTACAAGCAAGGCAAGTAAGAATTACACGTATGCAGGGGCCACGAATCCTCAGCGGGATTTGATGGCGCTATATAAAACAATAAATAATAATAATAATAATAATAATAATCAGGGACGCCCTGCACTTGTGTTTGGAGTTCGTCGGCGCTGTGATCATTAATATTCAGCAGGCAGTGACTACAAACATCGTCAGGGCGTGTGATGTCATGGCCGACACTGAGGTCATCGAACATCACAAGGGTCCAAAGAGTGACTTTGGTGGCTACAGTTTCAGATGGCAGAGATCAGGCTGGGAGGAGGGGGAGCGATGAGTAAACGAAGGGAGAGACATGGGACTGGAGGAGGGAGAGCTGGGCAGGGGGTGGAGAGGAATCCCAGGTATGCGGGAGGACAAAACCACCCCCACCCTGCACACTCTCCCCTTCCAACTACCTCCCCTGGTTAATTCAGCTCTCTCTACCCAGAGGGGGTGGTGGGGGCAGGGGGCACATTATCCCCGCAGACACACTGCTTACTACCAGCTGTTGTGTCCTGGTCCGGAGGGGGGGTCCCTGGCCTCCTGCCCTCTCATACCATGGCTGTTAACCCTTACAGCGCCGGACCATCACACGTGTATCACACAGGCACCAGGCGACGGGGCTGCGCAACCCGCCAGCGTGGGGTTTGGAAGCAGATGCTGTAAAGCTGGATGCATGATCATGATGGGAGTTGGAGTCGAGACGCCAGCTGGATGGGCAGCGCTGAACGATTAGCTGGAGGCAGTGAAACGTTCCCGGTTTGATGGATTTGTTTAATCATCGCAGCTGCAGCACCAAGCGTAAGAAATCGCGCATGAGGCATTATAAAGGAATGCGGCCATTTCTCTTATCTGCTTCTGTTACAGTCTGAGAAAAAAACACCGTCTGCCTTTACTGCTAAGCTGGTCCACGTATCCACAACCCCTTCTGGAAAGCGGTTACCCCCGCACGCCGACTTACTTTAGCGTTACTCGTATTTAACAATAAACTTACTGACTTTCTGTATGAAGTAATAACCCCCCCCAGCGCTGTACACAGTAATAACCCCCCCAGCGCTGTATACAGTAAAATAACCCCCCAGCGCTGTATACAGTAATATAACCCCCAGCGCTGTATACAGTGATATAACCCCCAGCGCTGTATACAGTAAAATAACCCCCCAGCGCTGTATACAGTAATATAACCCCCAGCGCTGTATACAGTAATAACCCCCCCAGCGCTGTATACAGTAATATAACCCCCAGCGCTGTATACAGTAATATAACCCCCCAGTGCTGTATACAGTAATATAACCCCCCAGCGCTGTATACAGTAATATAACCCCCAGCGATGTATACAGTAATATAACCCCCCAGCGCTGTATACAGTAATAACCCCCCAGCACTGTATACAGTAATATAACCCCCAGCGCTGTATACAGTAATAACCCCCCCAGCGCTGTATACAGTAATAACCCCCCCCAGCGCTGTATACAGTAATATAACCCCCCAGCGCTGTATACAGTAATATAACCCCCAGCGATGTATACAGTAATATAACCCCCCAGCGCTGTATACAGTAATAACCCCCAGCGCTGTATACAGTAATATAACCCCCCCTAGCGCTGTATACAGTAATATAACCCCCAGCGATGTATACAGTAATATAACCCCCCAGCACTGTATACAGTAATATAACCCCCCAGTGCTGTATACAGTGATATAACCCCCAGCGCTGTATACAGTAATATAACCCCCCAGCGCTGTATACAGTAATATAACCCCCAGCGCTGTATACAGTAATATAACCCCCAGCGATGTATACAGTAATATAACCCCCAGCGCTGTATACAGTAATATAACCCCCAGCACTGTATACAGTAATATAACCCCCCAGCGCTGTATACAGTAATATAACCCCCAGCGCTGTATACAGTAATATAACCCCCAGCGCTGTATACAGTAATATAACCCCCAGCACTGTATACAGTAATATAACCCCAGCGCTGTATACAGTAATATAACCCCCCAGCGCTGTATACAGTAATATTACCCCCAGCGCTGTATACAGTAATATAACCCCCAGCACTGTATACAGTAATAACCCCCCCAGCGCTGTATACAGTAATAACCCCCCCAGCGCTGTATACAGTGATATAACCCCCAGTGCTGTATACAGTAATATAACCCCAGCGCTGTATACAGTAATATAACTCCCAGCGCTGTATACAGTAATAACCCCCCAGCGCTGTATACAGTAATAACCCCCCAGCGCTGTATACAGTAATATAACCCCCAGCGCTGTATACAGTAATATAACCCCCAGCGCTGTATACAGTAATATAACCCCCAGCGCTGTATACAGTAATAACCCCCCCAGCGCTGTATACAGTAATAACCCCCCCAGCGCTGTATACAGTAATATAACCCCCAGCGCTGTATACAGCAATATAACCCCCAGCGCTGTATACAGCAATATAACCCCCAGCGCTGTATACAGTAATATAACCCCAGCGCTGTATACAGTAATATAACCCCAGCGCTGTATACAGTAATATAACCCCCAGCGCTGTATACAGTAATATAACCCCCACCCAGCACTGTATACAGTAATATAACCCCCAGCACTGTATACAGTAATATAACCCCCAGCGCTGTATACAGTAATATAACCCCCCAGCGCTGTATACAGTAATATAACCCCCAGCGCTGTATACAGTAATATAACCCCCAGCGCTGTATACAGTAATATAACCCCCAGCACTGTATATAGTAATATAACCCCCAGCGCTGTATACAGTAATAACCCCCAGCGCTGTATACAGTAATATAACCCCCAGCGCTGTATACAGTAATATAACCCCCAGCGCTGTATACAGTAATATAACCCCCAACGCTGTATATAGTAATATAACCCCCAGCGCTGTGTACAGTAATAACCCCCAGCGCTGTATACAGTAATATAACCCCCAGCGCTGTATACAGTAATAACCCCCAGCACTGTATACAGTAATATAACCCCCAGCGCTGTATACAGTAATATAACCCCAGCGCTGTATACAGTAATAATCCCCAGCTCTGTATACAGTAATATAACCCCAGCGCTGTATACAGTAATAATCCCCAGCTCTGTATACAGTAATATAACCTCCCCCAGCGCTGTATACAGTAATATAACCCCCAGCGCTGTATACAGTGATATAACCCCCAGCGCTGTATACAGTAATAACTTCCCAGCGCTGTATACAGTAATATAACCCCCACCCAGCACTGTATACAGTAATATAACCCCCCAGCACTGTATACAGTAATATAACCCCCACCCAGCACTGTATACAGTAATATAACCCCCAGCACTGTATACAGTAATATAACCCCCAGCACTGTATACAGTGATATAACCCCCAGCGCTGTATACAGTAATATAACCCCCACCCAGCACTGTATACAGTAATATAACCCCCACCCAGCACTGTATACAGTGATATAACCCCCAGTGCTGTATACAGTAATATAACCCCCCAGCACTGTATACAGTAATATAACCCCCAGTGCTGTATACAGTAATATAACCCCCACCCAGCACTGTATACAGTAATATAACCCCCAGCGCTGTATACAGTAATATAACCCCCAGCGCTGTATACAGTAATATAACCCCCCAGCGCTGTATACAGTAATATAACCCCCAGCGATGTATACAGTAATAACCCCAGCACTGTATACAGTAATATAACCCCCAGCGCTGTATACAGTAATATAACCCCCCAGCGCTGTATACAGTAATATAACCCCCAGCGCTGTATACAGTAATATAACCCCCAGCACTGTATACAGTAATATAACCCCCAGCACTGTATACAGTAATATAACCCCCAGCACTGTATACAGTAATATAACCCCCAGCGCTGTATACAGTAATAACCCCCAGCGCTGTATACAGTAATATAACCCCCAGCGCTGTATACAGTAATATAACCCCCAGCGCTGTATACAGTAATAACCCCCAGCGCTGTATACAGTAATATAACCCCCCGCGCTGTATACAGTAATAACCCCCAGCGCTGTATACAGTAATAACCCCCAGCACTGTATACAGTAATATAACCCCCAGCGCTGTATACAGTAATATAACCCCCAGCGCTGTATACAGTAATATAACCCCCAGCGCTGTATACAGTAATATAACCCCCAGCACTGTATACAGTAATGTTGGTCGGTGACACTTGGTTTTATCTCATTTTGTTCCAATAACCCCCTTTATCTGCAGACCTGGAGCCGCCGTTGCTGTCAGTCATGTGATATTTTGGGTGACTTTCCCAGACACCACACTGAGCTGATGCTTTACGGCGATGCTAATGAAGTCCATCCCTCCATAGACTTTCATTAATCTGAGAGTCCGGCTGGGTGATTAAGAGTTTTTAAAAAGGAAAACATAATACCAGATTTTTTTTTTATTTATCTCAACACAAAACGTGCACTCGAGGTTCAGTAAGTGGCCTAAAGAAGCCTTGAGAAGCCACTGGAAACAAAAGCCAAGGTTTGTTTAGAAAACATAGAAAAACAATAGAACCTTCCGGCAGATCGGCCCCCGTCGGCCCCCCGTCTACTCTGCCCGTTTCTCCTGCTGTAAAGACTCAAACCTTAATCCAGGGGTTCTCAAACTGCGGCCCTCCAGCTGCTGCAGGACTACATCTCCCATAATGCTCCTTCAGCTAAGGGGCTGGCTGAGGAGTATGGGAGATGTAGTCCTGCAGCAGCTGGAGGGCCGCAGTTTGAGAACCCCTGCCTTAATCAGTCGTTGGTCTCGTCTTCAGGAGCCGTATGTCTATCCCATGCATGTTTAAATCCCCTCGCTGTATTACCCTCTACCACCTCTGCTGGGAGGCGGCTCCACTCATCTACCCCCCTCTGAGTAAATAAATGCTACTGCTGGCAGTAAAATTTCCTATATGATGAAAACAGAATGGAGACACCAGATAGTAACCAGGAAACACACAAGGTGTGAAACGTACTTGCTGCTTGCTGGGGATAATATGGAACTAAAATTAGAATTGAACATTCCTTACGTAATCCCGCAGAAAAATAAGCAAAGGACTCGGCGGTCTTTTCTTCGCCCGATTTACTGGGTAACATGAAATATTTTGCTATAACGCCTGATTATATCGCACGAGGCTTACGTCAAAATACATTCATCACGTTTTAGGGAGTGAGAATAAAAAATACGCGAAAACACTTACATCAGCCTTACGAAAGTTCAATTTCCTGCTGAGAGGGGAGAGGTGGGGGCAGCTGCGGGGCAGGTATTTGCCCTGCCGGAACCCCCCCCCATGACTGACTCACTCCCATCATTAATACAGAAGTGCCAACCTCACACACACACAGGGGGGATTACTTTGGCTCAAGAGCTTGCACTCTACAAAGCAATCACTTGGCTGCCGACTTCAATTCCCAGCATGCCAGCTTCTATTGCAACTCGCTGGATGTTGCAGGGTTAAAAGAATTCCGGTAAATAAAATTGTGCAATTACCATGGCAACCAATGGAATGTTCCTTTTCGGGTTGCACCGGAATAACTTTAAACATAAACCCCCCCCACCCCCCACGGTTACTGAAATTTACAGCAAAGCGACGTCCAGAAATACTTAGAAAAACTTAGAAATAGGCAGAAACAGGTTTTATCATAAAAAAACAAAAGCTATTCTTTCCGGGCAGGGAAGTTGAACGCAGCCAATCGAAAAACTCCGTCCTGGTTAAAATAGAAACTAAAATATTAAATTTTTTTGTTGGTTATTGTTATGAATATTATTTATGGTTTCTTATGGCGCCATCATATTCCGCAGCGCAGTACAATGAATTTATCAAACCTATCATTAAATATATTTGAACTTTTACTGAGAAAAGGCCGCGCTCCTTTAAAAGGAAGTCATGGCGGCTACAGATAGAAGCGCAGCTGTGCGGGGGTGATAAGCAGGCGCTATATATATATTATATTATATTATATATACAATATATTATATATATAGCGGTATCTGTGCCGCAGACACATCCTCAGAGCTGTACTTGGTGATATCTGAAGACACAGAGCGAGTACAAGCCCCCCCCCCAGCCCACGAGCCCCACAGCCCAGTGGCGGATCATCGAGTAAAAAAAAACCTCAGAAACTTAACTTCGCTACTTTGTTTTTAAACATCATATAATTTATTTTCTTATCCGTATACAAAATGGAAACATTGTAACTGTTGTTACTTATTAGAATTGTTATAATGATTAGATTATAAATTTTATTTTTATAATTATATTATAAATTTTATTTTTTAAATTATAAATTTTTTTAATTATATTATAATTTTATTTTTATAATTATATTATAATTTTATTTTTATAATTATATATTATCATTATATTTTTATAATTTTATTAGTATAATTATTATACTATAACAATAATAATAATAAATAATAATAAACTAAACAGAAACCTAAGCCCATGATCACTTTTAATAATAAATAAAATAATAAAAAATTAAATGCGGTACAAATAGTCGTTGGTCTCATCTTAGATTCAGGAGCCGTATGTCTATCCCATGCATGTTTAATCCCCTCACTGTATTACCCTCTACCACTTCTGCTGGGAGGCTGTTCCACTTAATTACTACCCACTCAGTAAAGAGAGGTGATTACTAAAGCTAGAGACTTCAGGGAATCCCATGTTATAGCACAAAGCTCTACTATGACTTTGGTATGAGCGACCCCCCCCCCTCTCACCAGTTGGTATACAGAACATACCAAAGGGAAAGGCAGGGATATGATGTACACATTCCACCCACACGCGTGAATCCATGCACTGGAAGCATGTGCCCTGGCATGTGTAAAAGCACACAGATATTTGGTGGTAAGTTCCTCCTTCAGATAATGAATGTGCGTTTGTGACCTGCATTTACATGCGTACACACGCGATTAACCGCATGCACACAGGAGCGGGACGGGCTACTTTTTCCGTCCCCATGTATATGCATAGAGTGGGGGGTGCATAAACATACTATATGGTGCACATACCACTACAACAGGGACGCTCATAAAGCGGGGGGTACATTATATACACGGCCTAGACTAAACCGACACAAATGCACTCATAGAAACGCTGAACCTGCCGGCAGATCGGCCCCATTCGGCCCCCGTCTAATTTCTCTTGCTGTAAAGACTCAAACCTTAATCAGTCTCAGATTCAGGAGCCGTATGTCTATCCCATGCATGTTTAAATCTCCTCACTGTATTACCCTCTACCACCTCTGCTGGGAGATGGCTCCACTTATCCACCACCCTCTCACTGAAGTAAAACATCCTTACATGACATCTAAAACTACAGGCTCAGAGGGCCTCGTGATCTATCGATTCTGCTCCTTAAAAAATACCCAGACCCACAGATACAGTCCGGATGGGCCACTCGTAGATGAACAGGTACATGCATCTAGAGCAGGGTGGCCTTGCAGACACAAATGTCTACACATAGACTGCTATTTTGTTAGCACACAGGGACAGCAAGTCACACGGGAGGACCCTCACTTCTGTGTATGTTATTTTACAGCCCCAGGGCCCCTCCTGGTCTTACCCCGATCATGAATACACAGTCTGTAGGAGCACAAAACCCTCTCAGTGGCTGGGGAGGAAAGGGAAAAAGGTAATTTAAGATTCTCAAACTGCCAACCCACCCCGCGACTGCTGGAAAGAGGAACACCCAGCCTTGCATCATAGCCACCAAGCAGCCAGCTCACAAAACAACCATTCTGTGTCCCACAGAAGCTCCACGCCACAGACTGCCACTGTTCCCGAGGTAGAGGGGTGAGCGCATGGTCTGGAGGAAACCCAACACCAGTCTGCCTCGTCTCCTGGACAAAGACCCAGCTATGCTTCAGGATCAGGCTATACATCAACAAGCTCTGGGTTCATTAGCAGCCCTCGGAACACACAGAAAATCCATGGAATCCTCAACCTATTGAGGTGGGATTTGGAATTACCATATCGGCCCCAGAGAACGTTGTCCGAATACATTTGCGACACCTACTTAGTGGTGCTATACTCTTCATGTAAGATCTACAGCCACATAAACTCTTCAGCACTCAGAGGTCACTCAAGGATTATTAAAGTCAAAGAAAGAGTCAAAGAGTGGGGTCTTGAAAGCTTACGAGATTCTACCTCTTATAAATGGCCGTCTATAAGACATCACAAACTAACGCAATGAGACAGACACCTCCTCAAGTGTCTTACCACAACAACATTGACGTTCTTCAAAATAATAACACTAGGGCTCTCCATTACGTATCCTCAGCTTACCAGAAGAACATACTTCATACTGAAATGGCTACTTTTTTAGTGTTTGGTGTTGGCAGGAGAGAATGTCTCTCCTATCTTGAAGAACTTCAAGGCTTGAAGAACATCTCCAGAGCGTTATCCTTAATGAGCAGGATCTCTGTCCAGCGGTCATGATGAAGAAGATGACTTTCTTCCCGTCAGCTACTTACTGTGTTTATGTAACTTAGACGATGTATTTTATTAATCTTCCCTGATAATCACAAATCCAACCATGGTGTCTACATCGGTTCATCGGTCCTGGGACCTTCAACGAACCAACACTAACAGGAACAATGAACCCAAGACACGTATGACATCATGTGCATTTTCATTTAAGGTCACTTGAGACCATGTGAGAGCTCAGAGCACAATTAAAACGGGTAACCGTGAGAAAGCTTTCCCTTCCGATTTATTTGTATCCGTGGAGATCCCCACCATTTCATATTTAGGTGCCACCTCCTCCTCGGAAATTTTCCTGAGTTGATTGCTTTACAGCAGAACTTTGCAAGTCCTCCATAAGCCCTTTATCCCATAGATTTCTATCAATATTCGTGGTTTTTTAGCCACATTAGCCCAATACTTTTTTTTGGGACCAACATAGAAGACAATCTGAAGTCACATAAGCTCTCAGGACCTCAGGGGTCTCATCCTGTGACCCCATATTATTAGGGGATTACGGCCCAGCCTCAGCAATACAAAGAGCTGTGTCGAAACAAAACCAATGGAACGTAAGGGGGCAAAAAAAGTTTACGATCATCAGGTTTTTCAAAAATGTCGCAAAAACAACCACAAATTTTGTAGGAGTTCCCAACACGTCAAAAGGTTTTGAGAACGTAGATGCTGTGTAGGGTACAGAAGCGTTAAGATATTTTCTTATGTAATAATCTTTATCTACAGATATCCAGCCCGGTGTCTGCATCGTTACAAAAACACATTCCACAAAGTCTGCTCTTTCTGAAGAACGTCTTGAGGGCTTTTTCATTGGCGGTCAAAGTTCTCGTTGTGATCAAAACATACAACGTATCGCTTATCTGTTTCTCAATAGATGCGGACAATGGATTGTTTACAGCTAAATGGCCAGATAAAGACCCGAATAGGCGTGAACAGGTTAAAAGAGATGAGTCCCCCAAAACAAAGAAGGGGGCGTCAATTAAAATGGCAGCCAACTCAACTTTGAGGTAGACCCAAAACAATTTGGAGGCCGTGTTTTAAACACCAACAGTGTAACAAAAGGAGATAACAATACACTGAATGGGTAAACAGAGATAACAAACTTTCACTTTCTGTTACTTATTTAACCCCTTCTCCTCTCCTGGTCTCCACCTCGATATCAACTTATGTTGCATGTCATGGTCATGTCAGGAGATGCCCAACGTGGGATCAGGCTGGAACGGACTTGCGTTCCGACGCGTTTTACGTTTACGAAAGTAGCCACTTTTAAGTTATTGATTGTAAGCTTGTTTGTGCCGGGCCCTCCTCGCCTGTTGTTTCAGTAAGTCAAGTTGTTATGTCCTGTCTACCCATTGTACAGCGCTACATATGATGGCGCTATATAAAACAATAAAAAACAATAACAATAGTTATAATAATTGGAGGACTTTCTCGTCTTATCACAGCCTCTTTGGCATCTTCGGGCCAAAGGACCATAGTAATGAGAAGACCTAGAAGCAGACCTCTGCCCCATCACGCGGGGGGACGCATTTTTTTTGTAAAAATCCTTTTTTATAGGGATTAACAAGCAAAATTCAAAAACAAACAAAATTAGGTACCAACGGGCATGTCTCAAAGATCATGCTCTGGACTCAAGCGCAAAGTTTTCCGTGAACTTTAGGAACTCTAGGTAGACAAGGACACGAGGAATGTCCAACGTCCTCCAATGTCCCATAGGCATCCGGCTGAGACTTTATACATAGCGTTGAGCACAAGGTTGGAACCCAGAGGGGTTCACATACTTTTAGGAATATTCTTTAAATGAAAAAACAAACAAAACATTTAAAAAAAAAAAAGGTAAATTTAACTAATCAGGTTTCACCAATTTTTTTTTTGGTAAAAAGCCCTAAAAAAAAATACAAGCCCTTTTTACTAATTTACTTCTACCACTCAGCGAAATGCAAGCATACTAAGTAGATGAATTAATCTTGATCCCGATCACATTTCCTGTTAGATAGTCTCATTGTTGCTTTAAGCAAACTTTCAAACAAGGTTACCCCCCCCAAAAAAAACGACATTCGCTCATTTAACGCTTAAATAAGATGACAGATACAGTGTCAGATCGGCTAACAACAAGCAGGATCGCAACAAGCAGGAAATGCTTGGGCAGGGTCACAAATAATGAGAGGTTAAATACTAGGCTATAAATGCGAACGGGTAATTAAAGGGTGTTTGTTTTATTCTTTCGGTGCACGGCTTCCCTCTAATTCATGTGATAGATCTTCATGTTTAAGTTCAAAAGCACAAAAGACAATTCCAATCATGTCAAGTTTTGACACAAAGCCCTTACATACCTACTTACAAACGGACCAGAAAAAAATAAAAACATATATATATGAAATAAATATATATAAAAAATTGTGAATGAATGAATGAATGAATGAAACCATTCAGCACTGAGTGGGGGTCACTTCAAAAAATCCAAAGAGAGAATCTATATGTTCATCACAGCTTCCGTGACAGACATTGTGGGAATTAAGTGGTTAAACGGCAAATGTCAAGAAGAAAAGAGTGGGTGTCGGGCAAATGCACCAAGAAACTGTGCCCATTCATGTCAGATACAGCCGTGCAAAACACACACATGACAACAGCAGTGTAGGTGTGCACCGCGACATGCGCAGCACGCGGACAGGTTCCCATGCCACCTCCTCCATGCGTTAGCGGTCACTGCCTCTGCTGTCCACGTCCCGGAGGAAAAATAATTCCTCCCTGAATGTGGAAAATCTGACGGCCGACGATCAGAGAGGACTCTGTTTAATCACGATTTTAACTGCGACTCCACCAGGGGCTGAAGAAAGGAAGAAAAAAATGTGCAGAATACTGAAGTTGAGTAACTTCACCTATTTCGTAAAGGGAACACGACCACAGTAGAAGTTGGTTCAACTTAAGTCGACTCAACTGCCAACTGGAAGAACCTCTATAAAAAAGTATGGCAACCCAAAATCTGACTCAAGCTGGTAGTAGAGTTGAACAAAATCTAGTCGATCAACCGGTTGACTGAGAACCCAACATTCAACAGCCAACGCAGGTGACAGATGGGCTTCATCTCGCATAAGCCACTCCACCAAGAGACTCGATGACCGACTTGATGGACAACTTCCAGGAGACGTGGCAGCAGTCAACTCAGCCTTTCATTAATTGAAGAGCGTTCCAGTTGGCTTAGCCAGGCAGCATTATTATTATTATTATTATTTATATGGCGCTTCTTACAGTCCGCACATTCAAAGGGTCTGACAAAACTAGAACCGACCAAGACGAACCGATACATTAGGGAAAGAGAGCTCGGCCCATAAGCTTACAGTCCATTTTTTATCTTAATAAAATAAAAAATAAAAACCTTGGCCATCAGAATCAATGTAATAAAATCATTTTTATTCTTGTGACACCAAAAACAACAAAAGTCAAGCCAACACGACAAGCAACCAATGTTCCACAAAGTATCAACTTTGAAGCATCACCATGGCAACTAACGAAACAACCGTTCTGCCTTTTTCCATAATTGCTCTTCAGGTAGACCTCGTCTTTTGTTTTAATTTAATCTTACGGATGGAGGACCACAAGGTCCATCTAACATACACAAAGTCTCTTTATCAAGCCACGTGTTCACTTGTCCGGCACGAAACCAATCGGAATATATATTTTTTTTCTTTTTTAATAACAGAGGGATAAAGCGTCTGCCGTCTCCATGCTGTAAGAATGCACATTTCTGGAATTGTTTGTCGAAGTTCTTGGCATGCGAACATGAAAAGCCAACTTCCACAGACCAGCTGGAGGTGGGCGTCACGGGGAGATACGGTTCCTGCTACGTAAATACCCGCCATACACAGGGTCTAGATATGATTTAGGAGCAAGGAAGGTCATAGCAGGATCCAGATAGATTCAGGACAGCCATACGCTAAGACAAGACCAAAAAGCGGTGACTAGACGGGCCGGCCAATGCTATGTTTGTGTTTTGAGCCAGTAGGCTTAGGTCTTCTAAAGCCACCAAGTAGTAAGGGGCCACCAGAAAACTTTGAGGGACCATGCCCCAGTCTTGGCCCAAATAAATCATGAGATGTTTTGCAATGCATCATGGGTTTCAACTTTTTGGAACAACTGATTGGCTGCTTCGAGGGACCAACAACTTATTGGCCACTCGGTTATCATTGGGCTGCCTAAGGGTCTCCTAAAATTGTTATTGCTACAATGTAATCACTTTAAACCGTTTTTAGACAACTTTATGGATGCAAAGTCGGCACAACGAATCTCTCGGAGATGAGAATTCAGAAAAATAAGGAATTAGGTCCTCTGCGAGACAGAGTGTTTCCTCCAAAAAAAGGAAAACCCCAGAATGTTGGTTCTGCTATAAGTTGACATACGATAACTTTAGATAAAGGGATATGTTAGTTGTGACATGGGGGGGGGCTATTTTTTACTTGAGTGTCTGAAAGCATTCAAGTTCAAGAGTAAACCTTCTGACCCCACTCACAGGCGACTGTTTGAAAGAGTTAATAAGAGGCTGCAGTCTGTTTAGGACAATGGGATCCAGCTGGGATCCAAGGGACACACAAGGAACAGGAAAAGGATGGGGGCCGGGGACAGAAGGTCAAAGGGACACAGACTTCTTCTTGGTGAGAAGGGAGAGAGGCTGTAAGGAGACCGGAGGAGGTGTGGAGAGACAGAGGTTGGGGCAATGGTGGCGTGGAGAGACAGTAACAAGAGGTGGCAAGAGAGTAACCCTGGAGGAGCAGCAATGGGGGCATGTGGAGAGCAAGAGGGGGTTTTCTAGAAGAGGTACCAGGTCATCTGATTTAGGTCATTCTGCTTTCGTTCCTCCACAGACTTTCATGAGTCAGAGCCTGACTGGGTGATTAAGACTGAGCCATTCCATTGTTTCCCCACAGGCGGTCTGATAAGGAGTCAGGGTGTTTGTCTGGTAGATTGGGACAGATGACAGAACGAGAACACAAATGGTGGGGGGATCCCCTTTCAGTTTGCTCACCGATGTTAGTGGCAGTTGATGGCGGTTATGTCGGAAGTGGTATCAGGAGGGCAAGAAGAAACAGAAAGGAGGGCAAGAAGAAACAGAAATGAGGGCAGTGACAGAGGGCAGGAAAGAAGGGTAGTGAAGGGCAGCGTCGCGAGAGATGGATCCATGGATTGTGTCGGTGCGGTAAAAGTCTATAACAGCAAAAGAAATAAGATGATGATGAAGGGCTAAAGGACTGGGTAATGGGCATACCTGGGAACTGGCAGGGTTTTAGCTTGAGTCTCTGGGTTTTTGCCCCAATCTCTGGGTGCAGGGGCAGATTCTCGGGGTGTCACAGTCTGAAGCCGACTCCTTCCTATTCTCCCTGCTGTGATCATATATAAGACTCTCAGTTGGTGCTTTTGCTCCCAGTATGTTATGGTTGATATCCCTGCTTGAATGCAGGTGACTCCGTTAAGTGTATCTTTAAATAATGACAAGTCAAGGCCTCCATGACGAAGGGTATCAGAGCCATTTGGTGAGTCGCTACATAGAACCTTCACTATGTACTATTAAAGGGTTAAAATTTCAAGAGCCTCAGGACGAGCTAATTTAGTAAGTTCCCGAGTACGGCGACCGGCAGCACTGGCAAGGGTTAAAAGCAAAAAGGCCAGTGATAGTATCAGCGTTAGGAGGTTAAACAAGACACAGCGGGGAGGCGGGGCAATAAGAAGGGGCAAAAGAAAAGTGTCAATGCAGAGGGCCAAGACACAGGGGGGCAATCGTTCATTGGGGGCACAGAGCAGAAAAGCCCCCAACTTAACTTCTAGGTAAGCGCTGAGTATACACAAAACACCAGAGCCGGAATAACACTCCATACTTGTTATGTCCTGTCTACCCATTGTACCGCGCTACAGATTATGATGGCGCTATATAAAACAATAATAATAACCATAATAATAATGGGGTCCTAGGCAATTTAGGGCCCCCGCTCAATCACTTTCCATAACAATGCAACTTATATATGTGCGGCCGCAGACCCCAAACGGACACCTAGGTTGCCCTGTCCAGGATCCGGCCCTGCGATTACACACCCCACACCTGCCGGCCGCTGGCACGACCAGTCCGCCAGGCCCAGAGGGGTGAGGCCCCAGCTGCTGTCAGACACCAGCTCCCATCACTGGCAGCCGACAGCTGCCATGCCATTGGCTAAGGGCGATGAGAGTTATGATCCAACAAAAGCTGCTAGCCTGCAGTTGTCCTTTCGTCGCCGGCAGGCTTTGTGTGAAACAAAAATATTTTTCCTCAAAAAGGTCTTTATTTACAAACAAAAAGTTACACTAATTAGCAAAGCAGGGGGGGGCATAGGAGGGCAGGATATACAGGGTGTCCCTATTACCCCCACATCCCCCAATAAGACCCCTCTTACCTCCTGCCTTCGCACCGGGCTCCCCAGAAGCTCACACCAGTCCTCTGTGCATGGGGTGGATGGTGGGGATCGGGGTAAAGAGGGACCCAGGACTATAACTCCAGTTGTCACTAAACTCCAGACTTGAACAGAAAAAAGGAGAAGGGGGGTAGTACAGGAAGGGCTGAGTGTTTTGGGAGGTGGGACTGGGGGAGGGGAAGTGGTGAGAAAGAGAGAAGAGGAGGGAGCAAGTGTGATGGGGGGAGGGGTGGATAAGAGAGGCAGACAGAGAGAGGGAGGGAAGGCAGGTATATAGACTCCAAGAACCAGCCAGACAGGCCTGATACACGCAGGGAGGGACCGTATAGGCCTGGAGCTCGTGAATGCAATGAATTAACCCTCCCCGCATCCCCCTATAGGGTAGCACGGCATTTAAGCGGTTAACAGCTACCCACCGGGCAAGCCAGCGAAGGGCTCGAGCCAACTCCTCAGCTTGGTTTGCCTCATCACCCGATGGGAGGGACAAGCCAGAGCCGAGCCAATCGCGTCGGCCGCCCCGGGTCGGTTTATTAAAACAGAGCGTAGCAGGTGACCCGGTTTTGGGGCCTTCGCTCAGTTTGGGTCCTCTGCTCCTCTCACCGAGGGTCTGAGGAGCAAACGCCAACCTCTGGCTGGGCGGCAGGTAAAGACAACGATGCGGATAAAGCACCACCCTGGCCAGGTTGTCCCTGAAAAGGGATCAGGTTGCCGACCCGTGCCAACCCTGCTGAAATTCCACACCGATGACATCGTGCCATCCACGCGCAGAGCCGGGCGCGCTCCTCGTGGCTTTTGTCCCTTAGCTGGGGCTCTTGGCATTGCCGTGCCGTGCAGGGTGCCCAGGATCCGCCGCCCTGTTGGTTTGAAGCCTCCATGAGGTGAAGCCTCCTGCAAAGAGATCTCTGGTGATCGCCGTTGGTACCTGCCCCGGCGTAGCGGCCATTGGCTCTGAACCATAAAACCAAAGTGCCAAAGAGAAGGGGGCATGCTGACGAGTTTTGGGTGAAAATAAAGTCAAGGCGAGGAGGTGGGGTAGAGAAACATAAAGTTATGGAAGAAAGTGCATAAAAGGTACAGGTTTTATATTAAAAAGTAAGGGGGCACGTCACAAAACAGGTGAGTATCTGCATTTTATCAGCACTGTTCAATAACGCGTGATATTCTTCAAATGTGCATTTAGTCCTGGAAGTTTTTCAAGTGAACTGGACAGTGAATCGAAAGTGACGAAAGTGCCATCAAACCCCCAAATCTTCATCTTTTGACCCCGCTCCCAGAAGGGAAATGCAACCCCATCCTTCCCTACCTGGCCAAATCTGGGCCAGGTCTTCTTGGTCCCCCTTTAAAGAGGGGAGCCAACGGAGTCTTCAAAAGGAGATAGGAACCCAAAAACACAATCTACATCGTCTACCCAAAAAAGCTGGGGCTTCACGGGATCGGATTCCATCAGCGAGACAAGCACTGGGGTTATTACTGTATACAGCTCTGGGGGGTTATATTACTGTATACAGCACTGGGGGGTTATATTACTGTATACAGCGCTGGGGGTTATATTACTGTATACAGCGCTGGGGGTAATATTACTGTATACAGCGCTGGGGGTAATATTACTGTATACAGCGCTGGGGGTTATATTACTGTATACAACACTGGGGGTTATATTACTGTATACAGCGCTGGGGGTTATATTACTGTATACAGCACTGGGGGTTATATTACTGTATACAGCGTTGGGGGTTATTACTGTATACAACGCTGGGGGTTATATTACTGTATACAGCACTGGGGTTATTACTGTATACAGCGCTGGGGGGTTATATTACTGTATACAGCTCTGGGGGGTTATATTACTGTATACAGCGCTGGGGGTTATATTACTGTATACAGCGCTGGGGGGTTATTACTGTATACAGAGCTGGGGGTTATATTACTGTATACAGCGCTGGGGGTTATATTACTGTATACAGCGTTGGGGGTTATATTACTGTATACAGCGCTGGGGGTTATACTGTATACAGCGCTGGGGGGTTATATTACTGTATACAGCTCTGGGGGGTATATGACTGTATACAGCACTGGGGGTATATTACTGTATACAGCTCTGGGGGTTATATGACTGTATACAGCACTGGGGGTATATTACTGTATACAGTGCTGGGGTGTTATATTACTGTATACAGCTCTGGGGGGGTTATATTACTGTATACAGCGCTGGGGGTTATTACTGTATACAACGCTGGGGGTTATATTACTGTATACAGCACTGGGGGTTATATTACTGTATACAGTTCTGGGGTTATTACTGTATACAACGCTGGGGGTTATATTACTGTATACAGCACTGGGGGTTATATTACTGTATACAGCACTGGGGGTTATTATTATATGCAGCACTGGGGGTTATTAATGTATACAGAGCTGGGGGGTTATATTACTGTATACATCGCTGGGGTGGTATATTACTGTATACAGCGCTGGGGGTTATATTACTGTATACAGCGCTGGGGGTTATATTACTGTATACAGCGCTGGGGGTTATTACTGTTTACAGTGCAGGGTGTTATACTCAGGGACCCCTTTAAGTAACCTGATAACACTGTTTCATTCTCATTTTTATTTGTTCAGTGGATATGGATATTCTGCAGGATTAGACTCCAAAGAAGTTATTACCTCTGCAGCCAACATGGGCACCAACCATCGAGCCGCAATGGAGAAGGCACGGCCAGGCAGAGTGCAACCTTAACGAGGGCCAAATTAAAGTGCCGTACACTTGCAGCCAGCAATGTGACACCGAAAAGGAATTGGGAAGTCGTTGGTAACCCAGGTCTTGATGTCCAACACTTGGACCCAAGAACTTCTAGTAGTGGTTTGTATTAGAGGACTGCATTGGGAGGCGGATCCTGCGGGACCCGCCAAAAAACTTGCGGGCACGGGTGGTCTTGCTGGGGTTGCGGGCGGTCAGGCACTGTACCTGCAGGTCCGGGTAAACCTGCGCAATCCCGCAAGGCTGCCTTCTCGCTGCTCCCTTACAGTGTCTCCTGTCTTGCTCCGCCCAGGAACAAAACGGAGTCAGGTGATGTCACTTCTCGTGACTCCGCCTTGTTCCTGGGCGGAGCAAGAGAAGAGACGCTGTGAGGGAGCAACTCGAGGGCAGCCTTGCGGGACTGCGCGGGAAATCTGCAATTCAGGTAAGGAGGTGGCCTTGAGCAGGCGTGATTGGCCACAAATGTGTTTCGGGAGCGGGCGGGAGTGGAACACCCACATTGCGGGAGCGGGCGGGATTGGGCAAAAAATCAGCGGGAGCGGGGTTAAAAAAACGTGATAAAAGCAGCGGTGCCAAAAATGATGACCGCGATTCCTGCCTTGAACACAGGTGCAGGTGCTGCATCGGCAAAAAGACCATAATAAAGGTCAAAGGGTCAACAACAAGTCATTTGCTGAGGCATATTCAACGTGCTCATCGTTCGACGTATGTTCATTTCCTGAAGGCTTATCATGCGTACAAAAGACCTATTACAGCAACCACATCTGAATTGGAAACCAATCGAAAATCTTCTTTAAACGGTCTTAAGAAGAAGAAGTTGATGTCGGTAAAAGAGAAGCAGGAGCTGGATGAGGCCCTCGCTCTTATGATAGCTCAAGACGTTCGTCGTTCGTTCGTAAGGAATTTATGCAGATATTTAAAGTGGAGTTTCTTTGGGGGTTGGAAAAAGCAGTTTATCTTTCTTTATCCTTTTGAAACGTGGACATCCCAAGCCAACGATCTGGCGTTGACGTGCCATGTTCTCCAACGTCCTGACCACGTTAGAAAAGACTTCTGCTTGGGCGTCAAATCTTTCCCGGGGAGACACTCTGCCGAGGATCTAGCCGAGGTGATCTCCTTAATGCTCACAGAATTTTGAATTCCATTGGAGAAGGTCGCTTCGGTCACAACGGACCACGGCTCCAAAGTTCTTAAAGCAATCCGACTCTCTGGGTCTCTCAGAAAAACATAGATGCGTGGGGCGCTGTTTCACAAGCTTTCAAGGAAGTTAGGTCTGTCGATAAGTCATTTTTTTAGGCATAGTCCCCCCGCTACTGTCTCATTGAGGGAAGCGCAGACTCAAAATAATCTTCCAGAGACTAAGCTAAAATTCATGTTGATGCTCGATGGAACAGCACCTACGACATGGGAAGAAGAATTTTAGAAGAAGATATTGCAATTAATAGCGCATTATCTGCTACGGTTCTCTGTGCCGAAGGACGAGCGCAGCACGCTCCACGGGTGCTTACGGCGCAGGAAATTGGCATTTCAAGATGAAATGCCGTGCGTGAAAAGTTGTCGGGGCAGCCATTTATGGCATGTTCGATGGTGATTCCCATTATTACGGAGCTGCAGGCATCACTCCAGGCTTCCATTGAGCTGTATACGAACTTGAATAGGCCAGCAGAAGTTGATGATCATGACGAGGACCTTAGCGAAGAAGAAGAAACCCAAAGCGACCATGGTGGTCCTGCAATACGGTCATTATGCAGAATGTTAAAAGATCTCACCACTATTGAAAATCATGGAATCTTAGGTAAAGTGACGGTTCTAGATCCTAGATTCAGTTGGCTTTTAAATATCTCAGTGGAACGGCCACCGCGGTTACCAGTGAGCAGTTATTCACCAAGGTTGGTGATATTATTAGCAGCAAGCGAGCGTATCTGAAACCTGCGCACGCTGAAACTTTCATAAAAAACAACTACGGGCAATGCCAGTAAACAGAGGCACTCCAATCCTTAAATGTAGTTTTTCGAATATCGAAAATGGACGTAGCCTCATTGGTCCGGAAATGGAATGAATTGATGAGATATGGAATCTTTAGTCAAAGGTTATGCCTTTAATTGGGGTAATCTAGAAAAAGGTGTAGAGTCTCATACATTTCGGGACCTCAGGGTCTCTTCTTTAGATGAAGAAGATACTCGTAATGTTCCAAAAGCTTTGACTAAAGAGTCCGAAGGCCTTGTGTCCTCATCATTCTGTTCCAGATCGATTCTTGACTTCATAAAGGGTGCTGTTTTACTCTCTTCAAAAATTAATGTCTATTATCCTAGCTTACAAAAGACCATTAGAGTGCTTTCTAAGTTGGTCCTTCAACTTTGCCGGTTGATACCTTTCAAAGTAAGGATGTAGACAGCTTAGGCACAGCTATGGAATGTCTATATTTGTTAAGGAAACACATATTGATGTAACATTATAACAAAGCTCCCTAGATAAAAGCTACTTGCTCTCCAGCGCCACCTACCTCTGTGGAGGATTAGTGGCAGGAAACTATTTTTTACTTATTCATGCCAGTGAACAGAAACCCTAAAGATTCTATAGTTTTTGCAGAATGGGCCACAAGTTATAATTTATATATTAAATAAAATGAAGGTCCTGTGTATTTTTATAGTCTAAGGGAAAGATGATGAAGCTAAACATCTTATCCTGTCCCGGCAGAAACCTTAGGGTGTTGAATGAATGATCCTTACTGTTGGCTTAGAGTGCATTAGGGTTGGTCCTGTAGTCAAGGTAAGAGCCGTAGATCTGGATAGCGTTAGCTACCTCTGTATTGTAGGTGCTCAGACAAAGGACCCTTTAAGAACTTTAGATTTGTGCCATAAAATATACATGAGACCAGTTTCCCAAACAAAATGATTAATTACATCATCCACATGGTCTGGATATAGTCTAACTTACGCGGTCTCCCAATGTATACATCCACGACACACAATTACTCGCTAACCCCCAGCCGCTAGACAACTCTCTCTCTGCCAGCAAAGATAATATACAAGGCTCGACTCACGTGGATAGCAAAAAGGTTGACATTGTGTGGCTTTCAGGAGGAGGACATTACTTTTCTGCAAGTTTCCACCATCAGACGTGTATGGGTCACATGCTGACGCGAAACCTTACTTTGTAGACGACCCTTAGGAGTGTCTACAAGATAAAGTACATGGCATAGAATAAATCTTGTTGGTTTCTATGGTTGATTTCTGTAAATTGCGTTGACCTTATCTACTGGTGTGACCCACCAAGCTAGACACACATCCGTGGCAAGGTATGGGGCATCACAAAAGTCATTCGAAGAAAAAATATATATCAATGAGGTTATTTTTCTGATGTGATTGTTGTTGAGGCTTCCAAAATGTGATTATGGTAGATACGCGACGTGGAATGGGCTGTAGTTAGAAGTCCTCAGACATGAACTGCTTCACTTGCGTCCGTTCTTCCAACAGATATCATGTTACACAGGCCGATTTTAATAACGGGCACTGCAAATTCCACTGGTCCTGCCAGCTCTGCAGAAAATCACAATGAAAACACCAGTAAAAGGAAGGAAGAGATTTATTCTAGAAACCCACGCTAATCACCTTTGGACATGCGCGCATTGCTGACTCCCTTTCAGGTCGCAGGAGTTGGCCTCAAGCAAGGAACACGTTCTAAAGTGGACCTGCCACTCAAAGCCAACTTTAAGTTAATGAGTTAGGGCGTAGGGCCCAGGGGCAAACAGGGAACCCCAGACCTGGGGGGGCGTAATGGCCTCTTGGGGTCCAGGAATGGGCTGGCTGGTGAGATCAGAGGTTCCTCCTGAGGCCACATTGCCTAGGGCCTTGTAGACGCTTGTAGACCATAACCTGGCATGTCTACCCATTAGAGGAAAGTTGGGTGAGTTATCTTAACGCTCTTTGGGCTACGAGACTCCATATTTCAGAAAAGTTCCGAAAGCTTTGTTCCGCCTCCATCTATTGTTTTTTTTTTCTCACCCCCCCCTGGACCTGAAAAGGTTAACTCGTTTTTGCTGCATTCGTAAGCACGTTAGTTAAACCCCTGTGTAACATGCAGCTTAGCGAATACGCCTGACCTCTTTGTTTGAATGGCGAGGCCCGCGCGTCGTTGCGTATGACTAGCTTTAGTCCCAGGCTTTGCTGATAAAAAGAGGGTTTATTTCTAGAACCCCCTCGGGACGCCTCGAGGCCTGAAAACAGAAAAACGGAAACGAAGGCTGCAACCGAACACGCTGAGAGGGAAAGGAACACGGGGAGTGACGGAAAGACAAAGGGACGGCAACAAATGTATCGAGGGAGCAAAACGAGACAAGGAGAGAGTGTGGAGAGATATGGGAAGATGGGGCAAAATAGTGATGAGACGGTAGAGGTGAAGGTAAGAGGAGTGGGGGGGCAGTTACAGGGCAGAAGGAAGCCATGCAGGTCCTACTTTCGAGCGATTCTTTTTTTATATGTTTGATTTTGGGGACAAGGGATCTCAATATGTACAGCATGGAAGAGAGAAAAGAGAGAGGTGGGGGAATAGAAACATTTAAATACAGAAAGGGATTTAACAAAGTACAGGAGGGAAACCAGAGGCTTAGATGGAACGCAAGGAAGTTTTATTGTACTGAGTGGGTGGTAGATAAATGGAACAGCCTCCCGGCAGAAGTGGTAGATTAGTCCACATTGTTATATCCTGCAGCGCTGCGGAATACGATGGCACTATATAAATAATAATAATTATAATAATAATAAAGTCAGACAGACGTTCTATCAAGTAGGTAGAACGTCTCCCAGAATTTCCCCCTCCAGGGCATAGTCGGTATGGAATGGGGGGGGGGGGCGGTATGTGCTTCATTTAAGAACAATTTCACATGGTTATTTTTAGCGTCAGCCAAAATAGAAGACCTCATGTGTTACCCAGAGGAATCCGCTCCCAGAAATATTCCCAAAGATAAAGGAACGGAGCTTTCAACACCCAGCGCTTCTTTGTGTTTCAGCCTGCAGCTCCGCGTGCTTTGTCTGTGATTTGTACCGTCCCATGGAATACGCTGGCGCTTTTGGGGGCCACCGACCAAAAAAGCAACATGTATCGATGGCGTCTTGCTAGCAGAAAAAAAAACATTAAAAAATAAAATACATTAAAAATGTTTTTCTCACTTACGGTGTGACTTAAAGGGACAGTTTAATGTCACTGACGCCCCCACTAAAGAAAAATGCAAACTAAAGTACTCTGTGAGTAACCCCAACCCTCGGTGAGTACTTTAATATGTATTCTTCCAAAAAAAGAAACTGCAGCTTTCATCCTTTGGGGTACAAATTCTAGCCAATGATTGGCTGCTTGATGTAGCCAATCAGTGGCAGGAAAGCACTCCCATTGAAATCAACGGTTGTGCTTTCCACCCATGCACATGGACGTCTTAACGGCGTTCCCCGAGCCGGCCCTGGAGCTGACGGGCTGTAAGGATCTTTTCCCTGACTACAAAGCAAAAAACAGCAGAAAATACTAAAATAATACTAAAATGACCCAAAACACAATCTTCATGTAATGATAATATATTAAGTTAATAACATCATTTATATGAACACTAACCTGCGCGGCGGGGTGATGTTTTTCTGCTGAGGGGCGAGTATTTTTACCCCTGGCAAGCTATCAAAACCCACATTATTCTGAGTGTCTGAGAGGCATCCAGAAAAACTGTTATTGGAAGGGATTACGCAGATGCCCCGTAATGTGGAATCTTTCATACAATGTATCTCAACATAATGGGGGAAAAAAGCCAAAAACCTGAAACATGTACAAAAAGAAATGTGTTCAGAGCCCCCCCACCTCTTAAATCCACTTATTAAATTCTTCCAGAAATATTAAAAAAATCTGGACCTGTTATAAAGTGCAGGTACCTTATTTTTTATATTTTTTTCAGAAAACACCATTTATTACATTGATGACATAACAGGAATTCCCAATATACATGACAGCTAAAGCAATATTTGCCAGAACTGGGAGCGAAGAGTGGGTGTGGCTAAGTGATAGCCCCACCCAGTTCCATGTACACCATTGCTCTTGTCATAGCGTCTTTCGACCTTTTGATGCAATGTACCCAATCAGCAGAAACGTTTCATGCGGGGTTTTTTTTTTATGGAGATCTTACCCAATGGCGTACTCTAGCTGGCCTGGGGTGGCAGGTCCAAGGGGGGGGGCAACTGGAGGTTATTTATCTCCCCAACACGGCCATTAACACAATGGAGGACTGTGCCACCCATCCTTAAAAAGTGGAGCACCACGACGATATCCCAACGCCCCGCCATAAAGACAGCAGGAGGGTGGGCTGCGGCACAGCTCTGGGTCAGACCATCAAAAATTGTTCATGATAAATACAACTTTGTTATTTACCTTGGTACATAGGAAGACTCCATTTAGTGAATAGACTCCCTTACCTTTACACAACAACAAGGAAGCACACCGGGCTCCAAGAAAAGGATCATTGTAGCGGGTCCATCTAGCACTGGAAAGGTTAACGCCGTAGGAGTCCATATGATTTAGTGTGACGGGTTATGTTCCCGAAAGGTTCCTCTGTCTGGAAACCCTACATGTTTGGACGCGTTTTTTATCTCTTTAAAATCAGTTTGTCTCCTCCAGGGCGCTGCACGATGATGGCCCCCGTCTCACTGCATCAGAGGAACACGGAGATAAGCATGGCCTGAGGCTACCGAGATTTTATTCACCAATAAAGTGAGTCGGGGAGAAGAGTAAGTTGAGAGAGAAGGGATGGGACCGTCAGCCAGAAGACAGACGAGAGTCCAGGTGCTTTTGGAAACGAGAAATTCCAAAAATGTCATAAAAATGGAATATGGGCAGGCGAGAAAAATAGTAAACATCTATAAAAACGTAGCTTTTATATACAGAGAACTTCTGATGAATAGACCCGCGGAGTCGACCACAACCCCCAGATTTAAAGGGACCTCTGAGCGCTCACATGCATTAAAGCGCGCCCGCCGGCTGGACTGTCGCTTTAAATAATATCATCATTGTGTTTAGAGCGGCGCGGAGCTTTGAAGCCAACGCTGCAGCAGCTTCGGTGAAACAAAAGGAAATTGAATCATAGCAAGGAGGCTTCAAATAACCTCTATCAATTGTTTAACTTCCGATTCAACGATACCCCTGATACAATGGGCCTGGCTTTTGTTTGTCTTCATCAAAACACGACGAGCAAACGTCTGTAATTCCGTTTCGTATTAATAATACAAGCACGGATTCGAGGACAGCGGCGTTTCAAAAGCATTCCCAGGATGTAGACCATAACTGGTCAGTTCCTGATGATGCCCAAATCCCTTTGCCCCTCTTTCCTCCCCTGATGCTCATCTATTCCAGGAGGTCAGAATGTTTGCTGGGTATGAGGATATCGCAGGGTTCTACAGACCTAAAAGCCCCGATAATGTGTATAGAAACAGCAGGGAATGGGTTATCCAGCATGGCGGCAGTCTTCAGCACATGAAAATGTATGTCTCCTAAACAAATGGCTGATGTGGTGACCCTGACCAGTCTAAGACGTGTCACAACCTCCATCTACACTTTCTGTCTTCATTTCACACCTCTAGGAACATCTTCTGGAAGGAGGTGCTCTCCCCAGAACAGGAGTTCCTCGCCAACTGGCGGCCTTCCAAAGCATGAGCGTTCCAAACAAGATTGTTTTGCGACCTCTACTGGCTTTCAGGAGCTATAGGCGCCGAAGTGAAGAGGAAACCATAATTGTGAAAGTACAGAGTACTTAAACATGTTTAATGAGGAGGAGTCCGAGGGGGATAGTCATGGAGCGGGATAGTCATACATGTCCTTAAAAAAAAAATATATAGTTGGTAAAAGACGTTCAATTTATATTTTAGTTTTCACTAAGATTATGTATCTTACTTTGACCATTTTTAATAATTTTCGACCGATAATAAGCTGATTAGTATCCATGGTCAGGGAAGGCCGGTGCAGAACCTCAAAAGTGCTTTGCATATTTGTATCATCCGGGAAGGCGGACGCTTGGCACAAAAGGCTCCTTCTTGTGAACATCTGGACACTTTTGGATAATCGGTGAAATGCGGTCACGTTGGTCCCTAAATGTCACATATGACAACATCAGGCAGGATCCAACGTTGACCCAGTTTACATGTATTTAATGTAATTAAAGTTAAAGAGTTAAACAAGCAAAGTTAAACTAATTTTAAAACTAAAACATTTCCATCTTATTTTTACAACTTTTGGCTAATTTTACCTACGATTAGGTGTGATTGATAACTTGATACGTCCTGGATCTCCCTATCAGATTATAAGCTCTGTTTCAAGTACAGTTTTTGCTTGACCTTTGGCTCGAAACATTGCTGGTCATTAAATGATGTGTATAATAAAAGGTCTCTCTATTGGCTCCTTTGTTGCCATTCTTCAAATATTCAAACTATGATGGGAAAGTCTTGGTTCTCTTATGTTATCTGCACCGTAACTCTAGACTGACACCTGCTGACCAGCTTCCAGATTGCAGCTTCACCCAGCTGGAGACAATGTTCTTTTTTTTGATGTTTTGTTTCGATCTTGACTTGTTCCACGAAGCAGTGATGTGTATCTCCCTTCACATCTACTACACCCCACCCAGGCCATAAATATAGACAAACAGCAGATGGTTGTCGGTAGAAGAGGTTCAGGGGTCCAGAAGAAGCTCTGCTAAATTAAAGGTCCTGGTGGAGATCCCAACTGGGAAGTATCATGCAGCTCATTCCTGCAAAGGCTCGCATTGTCATCCAAACCTTGCTTATCTCGGGTGAGTGTACACTCGGGGTAAACAGAGACACATGAAGAGGGCTCCTACCATCTATAGTGGTTCAACTGACCCAGTCATAGTTATTATGTGGTCCAGCAGACCACCATCTACTTTTGTCCCCTTGCTGTGCTCTTGAGGGACCTGCTGATTGTTAATGTTTAACGATATATTTCCAGCAATATATGTAGCTATAGGTACATCGATGACATTTCTCCCAGCTATGCGTTATGCTGGGTCAACGTGGCTTTTCTAAAAGAACATTGGGTAGGTTGAAACTTTGTAACTCAAAGTTAAATGGGTTGGCTCACAACAAAGTTCCAGTTCTGGCTTTGCGCCAGGCGAAAATGTTTTTTAATGTTTCTCCTGGACCTACTTTCTAGTGTAGATTGTAGGCTAGATCCTGGGTTTTGTCGCTGCAATGCCCATGTGATGTAAACCTAGGTCAAGCCAAATATTTACTTGGTAACTGGTAGGTTAAATAAAAATGTTCTATTACCAATTGTTTCCTCCCCTACAGCTCTTAAAGAACTTTAATATTTTGTTTTCTCTCGTGCCGTTTGTCACCTCCAAGATGATCAGACTCTCTGGGTTTTTGTAACTGTCCTCTGAAGTGGAAGGTGATATATTTATCGGTATATGTTGTTTTTTCGCCTCTATTCTCAGTAACAGAAAGAGGAACTGGCACCATCTGTGACATATTTGCGAAAGCTAAATCCCTAGAGGGGCTTCATACAAAGAAATACGCCGATTATAAGCGGAACGGTCTAATTCCACTATAATCTGGTTTGATGGCTGTATCCTTCTTACTGACCATACAATTTGTGTCTTCGTCTGCCACATTTACCCACCCATTGTCCATTTCCATCTGCAAGCAGACGGAGAGACAGAGGAAACGTTGTATCGGCCCCTCCTAAAAAGAATGTAAGCTCTATGGGGGAGATATGAATAACATAACAATAACAATAACAGATCTTGTTAAGATTTTGTCTTCGGCTCCAACGAGTTTGTATTCTGTTAGACAGACAATACCTCAATAAGTACATCTCTGGTTAGAGGGACCTGAGCGGGTCCATTTGATGTTAGGAGCTACCAAAAAGGCTATTTAAAATAATTTAATATATTTCCGCCCCCGTCACATTCCTTTATGGCCATCTAATAGTTCCTTAGGGTTCAATTTGAAGGAATGTTAACAAAGTATGGATTAGCATAAATGCTAAGGTATAGATAATACCTTCTGCTTTCTTTTCTATGTAAAATGTAATGTTGCATGAGCTTCCTGGACCTCAGAGGTCTCCAGAATACTTGTCTATGACACTACATTAAATAGAGGTTCTGTAGGAGCCATAAAAGCGAGGTTTAGTAATAACGTTGCTAAAGTCGAATGATTTTTCACTCATTTTTAGCATGTCCGACCATTTCATATGTAGCTTTGGCAGGGTTTGGCAGCAGAGTTTTGGGTTGGGTGTCATATGAAAACCTTGTAGGCCTCCAGAAACACACATTGGTCAAACAGTTGTTACAAAACCATTGTATCTGCCATCTCATCCCCCCTCCCCCCACAGGGCAACTATGTTGGGCTTATGAGATGCTGTGGGTCCACCCTTCTCGTTCTCTGATCATTGGAGAAGATGCTGAACTTCATTGTAACTTTTCAATGAAGCCATCAGAGAAGCTCACGGTCACCTGGATTCAGATCCAAAAAAGTGGAAGTGCGTCAAATAACGAAGTCTACATTTACGACAACATGACATACATGGACAGAATGACGGTAGACCGCAGAACCCTGTCGTTACACGTCAAACACGCAGAGAAGAACGACAGCGGACTGTATGTTTGCACCGTGACTGTCAATGGAAAGTCCTACAGGTCCTGTGGAACATACCTAAGGGTGAGAGGTTAGTACGGTACAAGAGCCCGAAGCCTGTGTCATGGAGAAATCCGTAGTAGCCTTGATTGAAGTGATGATGAGCTTGGCCGCGTCTGCTCTTCATGGATCTTAGTATGAGATGTTGGGCTTACCCTGAACTCAGAATTATTATTTTTTTTCTTATTTCAGAACCGACCCCTTACTTCTTCTTTAAAATGGATGAAATCACAAAAAACAGACTTATCACAGCGGAAGGTGTAATGCTGCTGCTTTGTGCCGTCATACCTGGAGTGCTTCTGTTATACAAGGTACCTGGGGGGATGATGGTCAAATAATGTCCCGAAGCAAGAATTTCCTTTCTCCCCAAAGCTTTTTTTTTCATTCCCTCTCCCTGAATTTTTCCTCCCCCCGAGATTTCTCCCGACATTTTGAGGAAAAGGCGTAATGCCGTCTTGTGTTTATTGTTGCTAATTGTAGTCATGATGTCATAACTATCGTCTTACTTCATCCCAAAACAGAAGCGGTGGGAAAACTTGAAGGCGTTGTCTCTGAAGCATGATGAAGGAGAGAATCTCTATGAGGTGAGGGTCTCCAAAGTGACAACCCTGAGAATAGGGGGCTCCCTGCTGTGATCCTTCTATAAAGCTACCGATGTGTTTCTTCTCTTGCTTCCAGGGACTGAATTTGGAGGACTGTTCAATGTACGAGGACATCTCGCGTGGTCTTCAGGCCACTTATGAAGACGTAGGAGCCATGCGTGTCTCGGACATTCAGCTAGAGAAGCCCTGAGGCTCAAAATCTGCTAAATCAAATAAAAAAATATATTTTTCATTAAAAAACAGTAAAAATAAAAATCACACAGGCTATGGTGGGGAGGACTAACTGTGTGAAGCTTCAGGCTCCTCTAGCCGACCTTTTGAAGGTTAAGCAGGGCTCGATTAAAAAAAAAATAATAATAATAATAAAATTATTATATAAATAAAATGTCTGAAAATACATTTAAATGCTTTAAAGGCTGCATTTTATATCAGGGCATTAAAAATAAAATAATGACGTTCTATTAGTTGGATTAAAAAAGTCTATTTTATTTATAGTCTAAAAGCCCCGTTTGGCTTTAAACAGGTTAATGAAATCCAAGTGGTACCCCCCCACACACCATAACCCCCGACCTTCTTATCTTAAGATGCAGATCGCACGCCTTCAGTAATGTGCCATATTTGTATTGTTATTTTATGGTGTGTGTTTAGCCGGCCAAAGCCCTCTTTCTTTTTGTTGTGCGACTTGTACGGTTCCCCTGTGTACACAAGAAAAAGAAAAACACCGGGGCGTTACAAAGAAACGGAGCTTACCTGAGAATCCAATGAGTAAGACTTCTGCGAAAACAGTCAGCTTGTAATTTGTCATAAAAGACGAAGTCGTTGTATGAAAGGGGACTTAATAATCATATTAAAGGGACACTCGAGGGTCCAAGGCAGCCCCCCTGAACAATAAATGCATTCATTTAACAAAAAAAAGAGAGAAAAAATACCTTAGGGAGAAGCTGCAGCTGCAGAGCTTCCTGCAACCTCTGTGGGACGGTGTTTTGCGCCACTGATTGGCTGCTTGAAACAGCCAATCAGTGGCAGGAAAGCGCTCCCCTTGAAATAAATAGGAGATTTATTCGGCTGACTACAGAGGGGACTAAGGAGGGACTACATGGAAATGTAACGGGACCTCTCAGCTATGATATGATGCCTGGAGGGTCCTGTTTAGAATTTTGTCTACTAGCTCTCCGAGTATTCCGAGTAAACGGCGATAAACAAAGCAGGCGAGTTTGGGTTAATGTTTTAGAAGTTTAGAGTTTAAAAAATGGACGCATCTATCGAGAGGACCCTAATCAAACACTAAACTCCATGGAACTGATAGTTTGTGTGCACAAGAGGGTTAGTGTGTGTGTGGGGTGTGCAACTGGTGTGATTACTGTATGTTTGGGGTGTGTATGGTGTTTGTATAGGGTGTGTACCGTTTAATCTATTGAAGCCCCGGTCCTCAATCTTGTAGCAATACCCCTCTTATATACAATGGGGAAGGAGGGACAAGGGGCAAATAGACTACAACATCAGATGGCCTATGGTGGCAGACTGATCGCTTAAGAACTACTTCACCTTCACCACTGGTTGCCCGTTTGTTATTTCTTTTCTTCTAACCAAATTATTCAAGCTTTTTGGAATTCTAAACCCCAAATTCTCCCAGTTATATTATCTAAGTTTTATATTATGTATCGGGTTTGGGTGTCTTCTTGGTGGTCCTCAATGTCTAACGTCATGGAGAATTTGTTGAGAACTTCGCTTATTTGTATATACAGTATGTTTCTTAAAGTACAGAACGTAGGATCTTTCTTTCCAAGAGAAATAAATGAAGAATTTATTGGGTGCAGAAGCGTTCTTCCACCGTGTAGTTTGTATATGTTGTTGGTTCAAGAGATTATCCAATGACTCATTAAGATTACACAAACTGCACAAAAATGTGTTCAGCCTGTTGGGTGACATACTCATGATACAAAAGGTTAAAAAAAAGCCATAAAATAGTTTATTTGCACAGTCAAAAACTGTTACACAATTATATAGCGGGGGGGGGGATAATAAGATGGAAGACCAAACGAAGAATGTTGAAGACCAAAGTCCAAGCCCAGTAAGTGGTCTGGAGACAAAAGGCACTAAAAAGCAAAATCTATAATCAAAAATGAATGCCGATCGACGGATAACATTTGGTAGAAGATGTCGAGATGCTGTCATGAAACCATCAACAGCTGTATGTCAAAAAGTGATCCAGAAGCAAAGAAAAACCTGTTTAGGAGACTCGCAAAGCAGGGTTCATCCCTTCCCAACAGTACTGGCCACAGTGTGGTTCCCAGTCACACACAAAAAAGTAACCCTTTGTATAAACAGCCAAATACTTGTTTCACCTTAGGCTACATTTCACGTAGACCCTCTGGGTCGGTGGTCAAGAGCCCTACTGAGAAAATCAGCATCGGCATTGCCATGGAGTAAACCATTCTCATGATCCTTGGGTTCTTGTCCCAACTGGTGGACATTCAGTGCAAGGGGGCATGGTCGGTGACCAGGGTCTCCGTAGCCCACTTAATTGCCAAACGGTCCTTCTGTACGGTCGGGGGTCAGCAGAAAAACTCTCATTAGACTTAATAGGGCTGGGCAATTTTAATCAGGTATTTACCCTAGAAGCTGGTGAACAGCGTGCTTTCCATGCGCAGACTCATATACCTGCCCTCAACTCACCGGCCCCCAGTGACCCCGTCACATAATTCATAAATATTTCTGGAATTTGGATGAAACATTATAAAAAAAAAAGATAGCCAGTGTTTAGAAGGTTTAGAGACACAAAAAGATAGAATTTTCAAAAATTTTAGTAATGTTTTTGTTTTCCATGGCACGATGCTGCTGTCACGACGCTTACTGTAGCAGCGAACGGGTTTCTGGTTTCTCGTAATATATTATCCATTACTGGGTGTACGTTAAATCCTCCTCACCACAGGCATGTTATCTCTAGAAAGGCGTAGTCCCAGACAGCTGCTGTATATATAAGTCGCTCCAATCCACCTTTACACATTCTTTCTGTTTAACCTCCAGATGATGAAGCTTTTCCTTTGTTTGGCCTTCCTGGGCACCGGAGTCTCTGCAGGTAAGTCAACGCTACCGAGCAATTTATCGGCTGGGCATTCAACAAGCAAGAATCTTTCCTTTATCTATATAGATATTAATTTAATTAATTTAATATTTTTTTTATGTAATTAATGTTTAGTATCGCTTTTATCCATTCTTATTAAAAAAAAAAAACCCTTGATGCAACCGTAACTTTCAAAGAAAATCGTGATATATTATTAAGCTTGTGTTACTCTTTTTTCCCCCAAAAAAATTGATCTTTTTTTGTTGTTTTCTTAATTTTTCTCCTTTCATTTTCTTTGTTTTGTTTGTTTGTTCTTTTTGACCATATCTGTTATGGAGAAACTTAAGATATTCTGGTGCAAAGATTTACATCTGAAGCCATAGAAACTATTCAGATGTCTGTAGAGTGTTTCCTTGTTTTCTTGGGTTTTGCACCAAAATCTATATGTTTTTACTATTTTTCTCCAATTTCTTTTATCTACTGTATCTTCTCATCACAATAACGCACGAGCACCCAGGAACTTACTGTCTTATGCTGTGTCGTGCTTGGCTTTGTCGCGTGCGTTGCTCATATATGTGTTGCGTACGCTCATGGCTCCCATTATCGCCATTTCTTCCCCCAGTACTGCAGTGCACGGTGGTGCCTGGGAAGCTGAAGCAGATCGATGCTGGTAATGGGGAAGTTTATGGCGTCAATGAAAAGGATGACATTTACCGCTGGAGTGAGGATAACTGGGTCCCGATCCCCGGAAAACTCATTCATGTGAGCGTGGGACCCGCCGGCGTCTGGGGCGTCAACAGACAAACTTTTATCTATAAGCTGCAGGACGACAACTGGGTGCAAGTAACAGGTAACAGGAGCCAATATGGTGTCCGGTGTATGCGGGGGCCGGGATTTACGAGATCTGTGACTTCTTTCTTAATCTGAAAGTGCTATGAAAAAAATATATATATAACCCCCAGCGCTGTATACAGTAATAACCCCCAGCGCTGTATACAGTAATATAACCCCCAGCGCTGTATACAGTAATATAACCCCCAGCGCTGTATACAGTAATAACCCCCAGCGCTGTATTCAGTAATATACCCCTAGCGCTGTATAAAGTAATATAACCCCCAGCGCTGTATACAGTAATATAACCCCCAGCGCTGTATACACTAATAACCCCCAGCGCTGTATTCAGTAATATACCCCTAGCGCTGTATAAAGTAATATAACCCCCAGCGCTGTATACAGTAATAACCCCCAGCGCTGTATACAGTAATATAACCCCCAGCGCTGTATACAGTAATATACCCCCCAGCGCTGTATACAGTAATATAACCCCCCAGCGCTGTATACAGTAATAACCCCCAGCGCCGTATACAGTAATATAACCCCCAGCGCTGTATACAGTAATATAACCCCCCAGCGCTGTATACAGTAATATAACCCCCAGCGCTGTATACAGTAATATAACCCCCCAGCACTGTATACAGTAATATAACCCCCAGCGCTGTATACAGTAATATAACCCCCCAGCGCTGTATACAGTAATATAACCCCCAGCGCTGCATACAGTAATATCCCCCAGCGCTGTATACAGTAATATAACCCCCAGCGCTGTATACAGTAATATAACCCCCAGCGCTGTATACAGTAATATAACCCCCCCCGTGCTGTATACAGTAATATAACCCCCAGCGCTGTATACAGTAATATAACCCCCAGCTCTGTATACAGTAATATAACCCCCAGCGCTGTATACAGTAATATAACCCCCCCCCCCCGTGCTGTATACAGTAATATACCCCCCAGCACTCTAAAATGACTGAGCCGTTCTATTGTTCCCCGCAGGCTGTATGATAAGGAGTCGGGGTGTTTGTTTAGTAGATCGGGGCTCAGATAAGATAAGAGCGAGAATCATACAAATGACTAATATGCATCTGCCTGAAAACATTATATTATGGGGTAAAAAGACTACAACTGGGATAAAAAAAGACCCCAATATTTTTAATCTGATACTAGCAATTGATGGGAGCTTCCCATTAAATAAAGTCCAAAAGAAAACCATGCGGGATAAGCGTAGTGTCTATGGAGAATAACAAAATGTGGGTCATACCATTCATACAGAGTAACATACGGAAAGATACAATGTATCCAAAAAATAATATATGACCCAGAGTGTGTACGGACTAAAAAAAAAGTGTATTATCAGGGCCAAATGATATAGAGAAGTGTTGGGATGCCCAGAACATTGCCATAATATGTGGAATCTTCTAACGAGTTCTATTCGTTTGGGTTTAACGAGTTGCTAAAATTCAATAAGTAATCACCCAGTGCAGACGCGGGTGGAGTTTTTTTAAAATTATTATAAAATATTTGTCTAGTGGGAAGAACGTCTGTATGGAGAACAAGAATCATCTTGACTTTAGGTCTTGTTTGGAGAGGAGGGGTTCAAGGAAAGAAGCAACTTCTTCTTTAGAAGAGGACACACTAACCGATGACACTATCAGCAAGGAACTTATACTCAGCAGATGATACATTATTGGGATTACAAATATTTAGATATTATGATCTTCCCTTGCAGGACTCCTGAAGCAGATAGACGCCGGTGGTGAGAAGTACCTGTCCGGCGTGAATGGCTTGGATTCGATTTACTGCTTGAATCAAGAATACACCATTTCCAGGTCTGCTTCCTTGCCCTTCGTCTTCATCGACGGGAGTCTGAAGTATTACAGCTGCGGTCCTTTGGGCTGCTGGGGCGTCAACAGCATCAACCAAATTTATTACCGCTATGGCGTCAGTCCATCAGCCTGCCGTGGCAGCCACTGGAAACAGGTCGACGGCAGTCTGATCATGGTGGAAGTCGGCACAGATGGCTCCGTGTACGGGGTGAACTCAGCAGGCAATGTATATAAAAGGTCAGCGTCTGAGTAACGGTTCTTCGCGTGTTCATCACCATTAGCTCACTAAATATCACACCGGTATAGCGTGTAGACCGCATTGACCCACCTGTGAGATGACAAAGACGTTGTTAATAACCCAACACTGTCCTTTCTTTTTTGGCAGAGAGGGAATTTCTGCAGCAACACCGACTGGGACCTGGTGGAATCAACTGGATTTCTGTGGCGCGTTTAAACACGTCGCTTACGATCAGGGGATTTTGTGGCTTCTCACTGAAAAAGAGGACATCTTCAAATGTACCATCGATGGTTCAGTGGTTCCAACACTCTGAAGAACTTTCATAACGAATTGCGTGCATTTAATAAAATTATTTTGTAGGCAATGTCTCAGTGCTAATGTTTTTATTAAAAGAATGTTGAGGTTCATCTGAGTGATAATACTATTAGTAGAGTGTTCCCCAAAAATCGAGTACTTTCACCGGGGCTTTTTTCTCTTTTGAAGTCAACTTCTGTCTGTGTTCTGGGCAGCTTGATATTTCCCAAATTCTGCCTCTTCCAGGGGGGGGATCTAAGTATTAGATCTTAAAGTATGATCTTTTTAATGATTACCCCTCAATTGAAAGGGAGATCATGGAGTCACCCAGTAGTAATCTCATCTGAAGCTGGAAGTTGCACCAAGGTTCTAAATGGCTTCGTAATCATGGATGTTTTTAAATTTAAAATGTAGTTTTTTTAATTGCCTCCATGTGGAATTGGAATAGTCTCCCTTCAATGTAGCTTCCAAACAGAACCCCCACATACATCAATGGAGGCACATCCCAGGGCAACTGTCCTACTCATGCGACATGGAATTTTCTGAAGATGGAACCGTTCACGTTTAATGGTGGTCTTGACCTTGTTGAGTTTCATGAACCTAACTCAATATCTAAATCATGTCTCATTTATCAGCCTCACCAGAAATTAGCCCCATTTTGGAGCTTAACTTGTTCTCCTTGGTTTTGTTTATCAGTGACGTAAAACTTTGATGTGTATTTTTATTTTGTGACAGCCCGAACCATCTCGATCATGGTTGACAGATCTCAAGAAGGTCTTGGTTCTAATGTATCTCTTACCAGATGGCCAAGAAGAACATTCATGATTACATTGGTAACTCTCAAAATTTTATTGTTCCAAGGGTCTTCTAGTTGGCTTATTAATTATTTTATTTCCAAAGTCTTTTGTCATTCTGTATCGCTTATAGAACACGGTAACCAAGACCGTATTTACCTTTAGTCCCACCGGCCACCCACTGCGTGGCTCCGTCCTTACAACGCTCTTCAGATCGGTGGGATTCGGTGGCACAGTCCTCCATAGTGTTATTAGGAGAGAGCTTCTGGATTCACCACTGCTTGCAAATTGGAATACCATTGTCCAAAGAGTACGGTCGTGTGAAGTTAATAATTGAGTCCATAAAGTATTCCACTAAACGCCACGCCTCGGATTTGACTACGTAAAGCAAGCTTAGACCTCCTTGCAGGTGAGGCTCGGTGGGGTTGGCCCTTCATAATGGTTAACAAAGTCTATGTGTTCAATCTACAAATACAGTTTTTGTATTTTGACAACTTGAAGAACGTTTGAAGAAAGAAATGATTAAGCTCTCATCAAACATTGTGTAATTGTGAAGGTAGCCGCAGGTTTTGTGTATGCGGAAAGATTAAGCAAATATATGTAATCAGGGATTTTTAGTGGCAAAGGTAAAGGTGTAATATCTGGAGAGGGTTTCAGTATAAAATTCACAATTGAGTTTTAAAAGCTTTTTATTATTATTTTTTTTTATAATTTATAGCCGTTTTAGTGTTTCCAATATTAAACATTTTGCCTAAATTTGCCCACCTCTCCTTGGATTGCAATCTTTCCACTCCACACAAATAAATCCAGACTAAAAATCGATGGTGACCCCCAACAGGAGGGAAGTTAGAGATTGCCTGTCATGGAGAAGGAGAACAATCATGATTTGAACCTAATGGGGAACCGAGGGCTGGGAGATTTGTACAGTTGGTTATACTTGAAATATTGTAATTTTTACAGAGCGGGGATCTCTGCAACAAATCCTCTCCGGACGTCCTGGATTCTCGGGCCTATCTATGGAGCTCTTAAGCATGTCACTTATGACCAAGGGAAACTGTGGCTCCTAAACCAGGAAGGAGACATCTTCAGATGTGTTGGGGAAAAGACTTCATACAAACTTTGTCTTCACGCTGACTGACGGAGACAGAGCTCGGCCGTTCCACCGCTACCGTCACACTTACAGCCTTATGGGATTTCAGAATATGGGGCTGGGTGATGGTTCTCCATGTCTCCTGTGATTCTACTCAGTAATAAATTCATTACAAGCCTTTAAAAACAATAAACGCTAGCAATAGTAACATTTCGTGTCTGCATTTCTTATTTTGTGAGTTTTGTGACGGCCACCGACACACAACAAGAACACAACTCATCATACTTACACCGCAATCCTATTTTACATTAAGGAGGTAACACACATGCCCAAACATTAATGACAAAGCCCGTACAGGTATGGGCTCAAAATGCATTGTTTTCAATGGGTTTAGGGAGCGCCCATTGTCCTTATGGGGTTAACATTTTAGATGTTGTTGGCTCAAGAGGTTATCCAATGACTCATTAAGATTCCACAAACTGCACAGAAATGTGTAAGACCTGTTGGGTGGTGGAAGATCAAACGAAGAATGTTGAAGACCAAAGTCCAAGCCCAGTAAGTGGCCTGGAGACAAAAGGCACTAAAAAGGGCACTAAAAAGCAAAATCTGTAATAACAAATGAATGCCGATCGACAGATAACATTTGGTAGAAGATCTCGAGATGCTGTCATGAAACCATCAACAGCTGTATGTCAAAAAGTGACCCAGAAGCAAAGAAAAACCTGTTAAGGAGACTCGCAAAACAGGGTTCATCCCTGCCCAACAGTACTGGCCAGCTAGGCCGGTTCCCAGTCACACACAAAAAAATAAAACCCCTTTGTATAAACAGCCAAATATGTTTCGTGTAGACCTTCTGGGTCGGTGTATTGGGAGTTCCTGGACATTTGGGTTTTGCCCCTAGTGTAATTCCGTGTAACTGGTTTAAACAAGAGGAATCCCATTGTGTTGGAAGCCAGCTGTTGTCCTTGGAGATTAATAATTAATTTATATTTATTACATCTCCCCTTTTTGTGTCTGAACGTAAACCCAGTTTGCTGTGGCTGGAAAAACATTCAAAATGGTCAAGAATAAAATCCATGATGCAGGTCCTCTTCAGATTAGTGATTTCCGTGGCATGTCTAGCCTTGGATGTCAGGCACTTCAGTGATTTACAAAGAACGATTTGCACAATAAAACATATAATAGTACAAATGCAAATAATAACAACGGGATGAAACATACAATACATAAAATTCCTTTTAGAAAATGATTGTCCAAAAATATGATCCCAATGATTATTTGTGGAAATAGAATCAATGTGAGGAATAAGTTGTTCCCCTTGGAGATGTTGAATTACCACCTTAGTCTGGAGACAAAAGGCACTTAAAAGCAAAATCTGTAATCAAAAATGAATGCTGATCGACGGATAACATTTGGTAGAAGATGTCGAGATGCTGTCATGAAACCATCAACAAACCATCAAAAACTGAACCAGAAGCAAAGAAAAACCTGTTTAGGAGACTCACAAAGCAGGGTTCATCCCTGCCCAACAGTACTGGCCAGCTAGGCCGGTTCCCAGTCACACACAAAAAAATAAAATCCCAACAGCCAAATGCGTTTCGTGTAGACCCTCTGGGTCGGTGGTCAACAGCCCTACTGAGAAAATCAGCATCAGCATCAGCATTGCCATGGAGTAAACCAGACCGGCGGTGCTGCCCCCCAAACTGAAATGGCTGCAAAGACAAAAACCATCCCAGGATCCTCAGGTTATTGCCTCTACAGGTGTGCATTCGGCGCAAAGGGGCATGGTCGGTGACCCACCAAATAATGTCTAAGGGTCTAAGCCCACTTAATTACCAAACGCTCCTGCTCAATGGTAGCATAGCTTCCGTTCTCTAAAGGTCTTTCTGGGCTTTGGCTGCTTTACGAACAGAAAATGGAAAAACTTGGGTAACCTCTGCAATTTTCCATGCCATCATAGGTTGTGGGGTTTCCCTGACTGACCCCATTCATGGAGAGTCCAGGGAAGTGTAGAAAAGCCCCTTTAAATACCGGGATTTATAACCTTCACCAGTCTGGCTTTCCTTTAACTACTACAGATTCCTCGTCGTATGAAACTCCACTTACACCAGTGGCTTAAAACAATGGGTTTATTAAAATAACAAATACATATACATGAGTATACAGAGAAGCGTCTGAAATACAAGGCTCTATGACTCTAACTACACTATGCTAGTGACTCTATGTGTGCCTGTAAAGATGGGGTGTCCCAGTCACCTCGATGTTATCCTTCTTTCTTTCTCTTTGTTTCTCTCTTTTCTTTGTTGCTCACACAACACCTTTATAGCCACCATGCCCAAACAGTCCCAGACAATCATCTTCTGAGTTTGTGTCCACTCATCCTTAGGAAGGCACAATCGTGTACCTGCACCAGCTGCCTGTAGAGACAGCCCTTGTCCAAGAAGTTAGGTTGCCCCCACAGTGACGTTGATGGTCCTCAGGGCAAAGTCAGGGTGGGTCTCTGGAATGTTGATATTGTCTCCTGCAGTCCTTTTGTTGTAGGAGATTGAAGATTGTATCTCCTGTTTGTTGTTCCCACCAGGTAGAGAGATAGCCCTTTGATGTATTGGGAGTTCCTGGACATTTGGGTTTTGCCCCTAGTGTAATTCCTTGTAACTGGTTTACCCAAGAGGAATCCCATTGTGTTGGGAGCCAGCTGTTGTCCTTGGAGATTAATAATACTTGACTTATATTTATTACATCTCCCCCCTTTGTGTCTGAACGTAAACCCAGTTTGCTGTGGCTGGAAAAACATTCAAAATGGTCAAGAATAAAATCCATGATGCAGGTCCTCTTCAGATTAGTGGTTTTGTATGTTTGGATTTCCGTGGCATGTCTAGCCTTGGATGTCAGGCGCTTCAGTGATTTACAAAGAACGATTTGCACAATAAAACATATAATAGTACAAATGAAAATAATAACAACGGGATGAAACATATAATACATAAAATTCCTTTTATAAAATGATTGTCCAAAAATATGATCCCAATGATTATTTTTGGAAATAGAATCAATGTGAGGAATAAGTTGTTCCCCTTGGAGATGTTGAATTACCACCTTAGTTTGATCATCAGATTCTTTCATTTTTTTAAGTAGGCCAATGTCTGATTCTAATACTTTACTCCATTTAAATAGAATAGTAGCATCCCTGAGGTTAGGAGGTATCACTGAAGTGTTTATAGAAGGGAGGTATTCAACAGAATGTCGACTGATGAATGGAATCCTAAATAGAATGCCAGAATTGTTTAAAATAGTCAAATTACCCCCACAATAGAGTCCTCTAGACAAGGTGTAATTACAAGGGCATATCTAATGCCTGATGAAGCTGATGCATGTGGACCAATAAAATCGATTTGTAAGGACTGGCAGGGGCCATCGGCTAAGGGAACTCTTTGTAATGTAGGTCTTTGGCCCTTTGGTCTGGGATTATTTTGAATACGGATTAGACATTCCTGTATCACTCGGTTCACCATATCAATCATTTTTGGCCAGTAATATGATCTTTCAAGTATGTTAAGTGTCGATCGGACACCTAGGTGACCCCAACGTGTGTGTGCTTCCTGAGTTATAGGTACCACAAAAACAAGTCCTTCATTTGTCTTAAATCCTGCCCACTGACTAGAAGGCCAGTAGAAGCTGTTGAGATGCCACCATGAAACCATCAACAGCCATAACGTTGTATGTCAAAAAGTGCTTCTTTACTATTTTTTGGGAACTACTACTCGTTCCTCTTAAGATATAGACCCAACCAAAAGCAAAGAAAAACCTGTTTAGGAAACTAACTAAACAGGGATAATTCCTACCTAACAGTACTGGCCAGCTAGGCCGGTTCCCAGTCACACAAAAACAACCCCTTTGTATAAGAGCCCTACTGAGAAAATCAGCGTCAGCATTGCCATGGAGTAAACCATCTCATGATCAATGTTCCATCTAATTTTTCTTAGTTGGCGTGCGCACAAAATTTCTCTTGTGCAAAAATTTTCACAGAGCAAAAATTTTGTGCGCACAATATCCACACCGCATAAAGTTTCAAAAAAATTATATTTTTTTTCTTTTTTGGGGGAAAAACTGTTGTTCGCACAAGTTTTGGACGTGTGCGCTCCCTTAAAAAGCTATGTGCGCGCGCATAAGCGCACAGCTTAGAGGGAACACTGCTCATGATCCTCGGGTTCTTGTCCCAACTGGTGGACATTCAGTGCAAGTGGTCGGTGACCAGGGTCTCCGTAGCCCACTTAATTGCCTTCTGTATGGTACGGTCAGTGGTCAGCAGAAAAACTCTCATTAGACTAAATAGGGCTGGGCAATTTTAATCAGGTATTTACCCTAGAAGCTGGTGAACAGCGTGCTTTCCATGCGCAGACTTATATACCTACCCTCAACTAACCGACCCCCAGTGACCCCGTCACATAATTCATAAATATTTTTGGAGTTTGGATGAAACATTGTAAAAAAAGATAGCCAGTGTACAAGTATTTTTTAACCCAGCCTTTACCAATGAAACTGGGTGTACGTTAAATCCTTCTCGCCCCCAGGCATGTTATCTCTGGAGAGGAGGAGTCCCAGACAGCTGCTGTATATATAAGTCGCTCCAGTCCACCTTTACACATTCTTTTGGTTTAACCTCCAGATGATGAAGCTTTTCCTTTGTTTGGCCTTCCTGGGCACAGGAGTCTCTGCAGGTAAGTCAACGCTACCGAGCAATTTATCGGCTGGGTATTCAACAAGGGAGAGTCTTTCGTTTATCTATATAGATATTCATTTAATTAATTTAATAAATGTTTATTTAAATTGTGCTTATCATGCAAAATCTTCCGGGTAATTGGAAAAATATTCCAATTTTTGGAAGGAAAATCGTAATATATTATTACTCTTTTTTTCCCCCAAAAAACTTGATCTTTTTTTGTTGTTTTCTTATTTTTTCTCCTTTCATTTTCTTTGTTTTTTTTTGTTTGTTTGTTTGTTCTTTTTGCCCATATCTGTTATGGAGAAACTTAAGATATTACGGTGCAAAGATTTACATCTGAAGCCATAGAAACTATTCAGATGTCTGTAGAGTGTTTCCTTATTTTCTTGTGTTCTGCACCAAAATGTATATGTTTATAAATTTTCTCCAATTTCTTTTATCTACTGTATCTTCTCATCACGATAACGCGAAAGCACCCAGGAACTTCCTGTCTTATGATGTGTGGTGCTTAGCTTTGTCCCGTTGCTCATATATGTGTTGCTCCCGTTATCGCCATTTGTTATCGCCATTTCTTCCCGCAGTGCTGCAGTGCACGGTGATGCCTGGGAAGCTGAAGCAGATAGATGCTGGTAATGGGGAGGTTTATGGCGTCAATGAAAAGGATGACATTTACCGCTGGAGTGGGGATAACTGGGTCCCGATCCCCGGAAAACTCATTCATGTGAGCGTGGGACCCGCCGGTGTCTGGGGCGTCAACAGACAAACTTTTATCTATAAGCTGCAGGACAACAACTGGGTGCAAGTAACAGGTAACAGGAGCCAATATGGAGTCCGATGTATGCGGGCCCCGGGATTTACGAGATCTGTGACTTCTTTCTTAACCAGAAAGTACCATGGAAAACAAATATATATAACCCCCAGCGCTGTATACAGTAATATAACCCCCCAGCGCTGTATACAGTAACATAACCCCCAGCACTGTATACAGTAATATAACCCCCAGCTCTGTATACAGTAATATAACCCCCCAGCGCTGTATACAGTAACATAACCCCCAGCGCTGTATACAGTAATATACCCCCAGCGCTGTATACAGTAATATAACCCCCAGCGCTGTATACAGTAATATAACCCCCAGCGCTGTATACAGTAATATAACCCCCAGCACTGTATACAGTAATATAACCCCCAGCGCTGTATACAGTAATAACCCCCAGCGCTGTATACAGTAATATAACCCCCAGCGCTGTATACAGTAATAACCCCCAGCGCTGTATACAGTAATATAACCCCCAGCGCTGTATACAGTAATATAACCCCCAGCGCTGTATACAGTAATATAACCCCCCCAGCGCTGTATACAGTAATATAACCCCCAGCACTGTATACAGTAATATAACCCCCCAGCGCTGTGTACAGTAATATAACCCCCAGCACTGTATACAGTAATATAACCCCCAGCGCTGTATACAGTAATATAACCCCCAGCGCTGTATACAGTAATAACCCCCAGCGCTGTATACAGTAATATAACCCCCCAGCGCTGTATACAGTAATATAACCCCCAGCGCTGTATACAGTAATATAACCCCCCAGCGCTGTATACAGTAATATAACCCCCAGCACTGTATACAGTAATATAACCCCCCAGCGCTGTATACAGTAATATAACCCCCAGCGCTGTATACAGTAATATAACCCCCAGCGCTGTATACAGTAATATAACCCCCAGCACTGTATACAGTAATATAACCCCCCGGCGCTGTATACAGTAATATAACCCCCAGCGCTGTATACAGTAATATAACCCCCAGCGCTGTATACAGTAATATAACCCCCAGCGCTGTATACAGTAATATAACTCCCAGCGCTGTATACAGTAATAACCCCCCCATCACTCTAGAATGACTGAGCCGTTCTATTGTTCCCCGCAGGCAGTATGATAAGGAGTCGGGGGGTTTGTTTAGTAGATCGGGGCTCAGATAAGATAAGAGCGAGAATTCATATAAATCACTAATATGCAGCTGCCTGAAAACATCATATTATGGGGTAAAAAGACTACACCTGGGGTAAAAAAAAGACCCCGATAATTTTGAAAAAAATGTTTAATCTGATACTAGCAATTGACAGGAGCTTCGCTTTAAAAAAAGTCCAAAAAGAAAACCATGCAGGATAAGCGTAGTGTCTGTGGAGAATAACAAAATGTGGGTCTTTTTCTTTAGAAGAGGACACACTGACCGATGACACTATTAGCGAGGAAGTTATACTCCGCAGAGGATAAATTATTTGGATTACAAGTATTTAGATATCATGATCCCGATCTTCCCTTGCAGGACTCCTGAAGCAGATAGACGCCGGTGGTGAGAAGTACCTGTCCGGCGTGAATGGCTTGGATTCGATTTACTGCTTGAATCAAGAACACACCATGTCCAGGTCTGCTTCCTTGCCCTTCCTCTTCATCGACGGGAGTCTGAAATATTACAGCTGCGGCCCTTTGGGCTGCTGGGGCGTCAACAGCAACAACCAAATTTATTACCGCTATGGCGTCAGTCCATCAGCCTGCCGTGGCAGCCACTGGAAACAGGTCGACGGCAGTCTGATCATGGTGGAAGTCGGCACAGATGGCTCCGTGTACGGGGTGAACTCAGCAGGCAATGTATACAAAAGGTCAGTGTCTGAGTAACGGTTCTTCGCGTGTTCGTCACCATTAGCTCACTAAATATCACACCGGCATAGCGTGTAGGCCGCATTGACCCACCTGTGAGATCACGAAGACGTTGTTAATAACCCAACACTGTCCTTTCTTTTTTGGCAGAGAGGGAATTTCTGCAGCAACACCGACTGGGACCTCGTGGACTCAACTGGATTTCGGTGGCGCGTTTAAACACGTCGCTTACGATCAGGGGATTTTGTGGCTTCTCACTGAAAAAGAGGACATCTTCAAATGTACCGTCGGCAGAAGAACTCCTGCGTAGCCAATGTCTCAGCGCTAATGTTTTCATTAAAAGAATGTTGAGGTTCATCTGAGTGATAATACTATTAGTAGAGTGTTCCCCAAGAATGGAGTACTTTCACCGGGGCTTTTTTGTCTTTTTGGAGTCATCTTCGCGCTGACTGACTACCTTCACACTTACAGCCTGCGATTACCCCCCCGTTATGGGATTTCAGAATATGGGGCTGGGTGATGGTTCTCCATGCCTCCTGTCATTCTACTCAGTAATAAATTAATTTCAAGCCTTTCAAAACAATAAACGGCAGCCATAGTAACATTTCGTGTCTGCATTTCTTATTTTGTGAGTTTTGTGACGGCCACCGACAGACAACAAGAACACAACTCATCATACTTACACCGCACAGCGCAGACAGACGCTCACGCACTTCCAATAAGGGGGTTAAAACACACATGCCCAAACATATTGCACTCCGGCATTGAATGGGTTACACTGTCTCCCCCAAAGCTGCTCACTGATTGGCTACGCAGAAACTGAAAAGGAAAAAAAGGCTTCTGGAGACATTCTGTGTTGTTTTGAGGTCTTTAAACCTTCATATTAACAAATAAAATGACAGATCTGCTACGGTTTATTTACTTAACCCCTTAATGACAAAGCCCGTACAGGTATGGGCTCAAAATGCATTGTTTTCAATGGGTTTAGGGAGCGCCCATTGTCCTTAAGGGGTTAACGTGCTACAGAGTGAAATTAATGTTCTAAGTGGGACAGCAGCTTTAAGTAAACACCTTTGATAGCGAGCAGAGTACTAGGTGCAAAAGAAAAGTGAAAGTGCGAGAAGTTTCACTTTCATTCTGAGAGGACAAACCTGTTTATCATCCTGAGAGGACCGCAGGACTGGGAGGAATCGGCAGAAACACAGAAAGGCAACACATCTACCCGAAAGAGCTCCCATAAAAATCAAGCATTAAGAAGCTGCTTAAACGGTAAATACAAGACGAAGAAAGGAGGGAGAACGCAGAGGGGAGAGGAGGACGGGAGGGAGGGGACCTTGGATAGAGAAACAGTCACGATAGCCTTTTGGGGGTATAATTTATTTATATAAACCATTCCTTCTCTCTATATCTGCATTTCTATTGTGTTCTCTACTTGTTCTGCTGAAATTAATAATATAGCACGCTGCTCCATGTATACTCCTTTTAAACCAGCCAATAGCTTATCCTAAATATAAATTATTAGAACTTTTAACCACTCCAGAAACATCACATCTAGTCGCCGGTACAGCCTAACCACAATCTCCCCTTCTAGCATTTCCCGTAACATCTCCAGCTTCTGCAAGCCACCATCTTGCCGCAAGCTCTAACCCACCCAACCCTTTGTTCCTTTTATGTAAAGATTCTGTTTCCTTCGGCGAGTTATCGCTGCTTCTCTTTACAGCTCTCCTTTCGTCTCAGTCAACCGGTCATCAAGTACTTTTTGGTTTTGTCGAGTCCTGTTGAGTTGGGCTAGTCTGCATAGTTTATGGAAAGTTTGACCAGTTCACTGTCACTTTGACTTCTTATAGGCTGAGCTTGTGTTGCTAAATTGTGTCCAACTTGTTCTGGGTTGCTGTGAGTTTGGATCAGACAGCTACCAGATGGAAGCTTGCCTAGTAGCCCCTCATGGAGACCTGTTCCTGAGTCTTGTCATATGTATGTCTTATGTCATGGAAGGTCCATATCATGGAAAGTGCTTATTTCACATACAGTAACTTCTAAGCCACGCCAACACAATCTGACAAAGCCCGTTCCCTCAACTCCTAGGTCCACCATGGGTGAAGTCCACATGCCAGATCCAGTGTGCCTGATAAAGAACCAGGATGAAGACACTCTAGTCATCAATGACGAAGCTATACAGATTCTTAATTCCATCTCGCAGCCTGTTGTCGTCGTGGCGATTGTTGGAAGATACAGAACCGGAAAATCCTATCTAATGAATAAATTGGCTGGAAAATGTAGTGGTAAGAATGTAATACCCTAAACAAGGATATTCAATATAGATAATTAAACAGATATTTCTGGAGTTTTCGTTCCTTTTTAGAAGTTTTCATTATTATTCTTATTCTTGTTTGGGGGGGGTATGTTTTCAATACAAATATTTACATTAATGAAATGTAAGTTCTCGATATTATTCCCCTAGAGCCACGCACAGGGTGAGAACCCTTCTGAAGCCCATCTCTTGGATAATAAGCCTCTTTTCCCCACCCATGCGCGCGGTTGGTGTCTTTGGTCTGTGAATCAATTCATTTCGTTTCCGAGCAGGTTTTCTCCCATTACACGGTTATTTTGTTTCTAAAACACTCTTTATAGGATTTGCTCTCGGAGCGACAGTTCAGTCCAAGACTAAAGGGATCTGGATGTGGTGTATTCTTCACCCAACAAAACCCAACCATACCCTTGTGCTGCTGGATACAGAGGGATTGGGGGATGTGGAAAAGGTAAGTAAAGTTTAATTTTTACTAATGGGTTGTCCATGCTGTTCCACCATTACCTAAATGCCATTGACTTTTCTTTCTCAGAACTCTATGTATATGGCGCCACTTCAATGGCTTCCAGTAGCTTTCAGGTTCTAAATTTAAAGATCAAGTTCCCGTGTCTCATTTTGTGAGGCTCTGTCTCACCCTACATGACTTTAAAGATCCTTCAAAGACCAATATATGTGAACAAAGGATCCTCCTTGATATCATCTTATCTAGGTACTCATTTGCTCACTTTGAGTATTCAAACCATGGCCCTCGCCCTTCAGTAACGGGTAATCGTCATTGCCTATAAGGATAATTATTTTATTACAGGCGAGTCTGTCCAGGGGGCTCCGCTGCTGCCGCGCGTCCGTCCCGCGTCCCGCTCCCTCGGGTGGGGGCGTCCTCCATCGCGTCCTCCAGCGCTGCTCTCCGCCGGGGATCACCCTCTTTTCCGCCCTTGGCCGTCATGGCGTCGGTCTCTCCTGCCGGGGGTCTGGGGCGGGGGTCCTGGAGGGGTTCTTCGCTTGTCCCCGGTGGGCTGGAAGTGCGCACACGTGCACACTGTCATGGCGGAATCCCATACCCCGCAACAGCATGCGTCATGCTAGGGGGCGGGTCCTCTCGCTATTTAGCTAATTGGCTGATTATTTGTTGCAGCTGTTTGGCACCAAATTTAAACCCCCTGCTCACTCTAATCTGAGCCCTTGTGTGGTACATACGTTATCACTGTCTCAGTGTGCTATATGTCTGATATACTGGTTTTCTGACTCCTGCTTTGTTCCTGACTACTCTCTGATCGCCGCCTGGATTGACTTCGGATTGCTTTTTGAACTTTGCCTGTTTGCTGCCTGCCTTGACCTTGGACTGTGACCTGTTTTTGCTATTTGAACTTTCCCGCTGCTATCCCACTATTCCTCCTACAACTACTCGTCCGGATAGCTCACCATTCTGCAAACGGGACCCGTCTCTTGTCGGATCGATACATATGATCACCTAATAACATTGCTTGTGTTACAAAATCTCCTTTCGTTTTAGGGGGACAGTAATAATGATGCCTGGATCTTCTCTCTTGCCATTCTGTTAAGCAGCACCCTAGTGTATAACAGTGTTACTACGATTGATCAAGACAGTCTGGATAAGCTACAGTATCTTTCACTTTGTCCATTCATCAATTACTTTAGAGTAACGGGTTAGAATGCTACGTTATTATTTCTGTCCATTGGGAATCCACTTCCACACTTGACTTTATATAATGTAACTCCGGGACGACTCCGGATTTATTGTGTAGAACATCAAGAATATTCGTCTTTGGAATTGTAGCTAAAGTATCTGATAAAACCACGGATCCAATTCCTCAGCATAAGAAAACCCTTCATATGGAGATGGAGGAGCAGAATTTCATTTTATTCTTGTATCTTGTAGCTGTGTGTGCAGTCGCCCAATAATATATTTGCCCCCAACCATGGGAAATATCTAAAGTCACCCATGGAAGGCACTGATATTTGTCACGCAACTACACTACGTGTTGTACTTTAGAGAAAACTCAATTCTTTAGGAATTTGAAAGCATTTTTTAATATTTTCTAATAAATTCAGTGGGAATCGTTGGAACTGGTCCTCAAACTTTGTTTCTATTGATGTCTATCTGTCAGCCGTGTTCTTCGCTGTTCCTTAACCTCTCCTAGTTATGTGACGGAACTCACAGAGCTGATAAAGGTAAAATCAACAAATGATTTGTCAGCAACAAATGAAGAGGAAGAGGAAGACGAATCCGCAGATTTTAAGAAGTTCTTCCCTAATTTCATATGGTGCGTCCGGGACTTCTTTTTGAAGCTGGAAATGGACAACAAAGTAATCACGGAAGATGAGTATCTTCACAATGCCCTGAGACTCAAACAAGGTACTGATGCTCGGGGATAATTTATGTTGATTGACTACTATGCAAATGTCTGGAATTTCACGTGATCTCTTCACGTTACGAATAATTTACCTGGATGTTCATAGCAGAAATTAGTTATTAATCTCTGTATCAATATTTTTATATATATTCACTTTTCAGGATGTTCAAAAAGTAAAGCACAATACAATCGTCCCCGGGAATGCATCCTCCATTATTTCCACGCGCACAAGTGTTTTGCGTTCGAGAGACCCGCGTATGAAACAGACCTGCAGCGTCTGGAGGAGTTGACCGAGTCTCAGCTATCTCCCAGCTTTCTACACAAAGCCAAGCAATTTTGTGAATTTGTCTACGAGACGAGCAAAGTCAAACGCTTGCAAGGAGGACATAGTGTTACAGGAAGGAGTGAGTGACCTCATAAAGTGTCTGCCGATGTGCACTTTATAGCAGTTGGGTAACTCTAGGGTAACTCTACCCTTTTGCCTGTCTTTTATGTCCTAGTGCTGGGGTCTCTTGCCACCTCTTACGTGGAATCCATAAAGAATGGCTCCATTCCCTGCATGGAGAATGCAGTTCTGTCTCTGGCAACAGTCGAAAATACAGCAGCTACTAAGGAAGGTCTGTCCATCTACATGGATAAAATGAGCCAGGGAGATATTGTGTTTCCCATGGAGCAAGAAGACTTCTTGAAGCTTCACAGTGATTGTGAAAACATGGCTGTGGAAGCCTTCCTAAAGAGGTCTTTCAAGGATGATAAGCGAGAATATCAGACAAAGCTCATGGTGAGTTAAACTTTAAGCTCCAGAGAGGTTGTCCACTATGTCCTCTTGTGTTTGGGCCTGCTTTCGCCAAAATGGTATATCAACAAGGTAAGAATTCTTACACATTATTATTGTAAACTAGCCCTTTTAAGAAAAAAGTTGCTGTGAAAAAAGCTGTAAACTTTTCTCGGGACTGGACAGGATAGTACTCATTGAGCAGGAGCCATATATGTTTACATAGAAGGTATATATGTCTGTGCAAATCTACAGCATGTAAACAATAACAAGTATTTGTTCAATAAAAAGGTTTTTCTAGGAAAAAGACTGATGATGACGGTGCTTTTGTGACTTTACTTGACCCTCTCTATAAGTTGTGGGTTTTTTTTGTTTTTTTTTTCTTAACAGATTGACCTAAATCAGAAATTTAATGAATTCCGTAGTACCAATGAAGAAGCTTCCATCAAAAAGTGCAAAGATATTATTCAGGAACTCGATGCTAGTCTAGAGCAAAAAATAAAGAATGGCGACTTCTCTAAGCCTGGGGGACATAAAGAGTTTGTTGCTGAGAAGCAGAGAATACTGAACAGCTATGAGAACATCCCCGCAAAAGGAGTAAAGGTGTGTACACTGGCCATACACTGTATTGTTTGCCACCAAATCCTAACACCCTGGATCAGCCGGTCCTGACATAGTTGTATTGCTTCTCATAGAGTCGTTACGGTAAGACATTAAATTCACAGAGACTCCGCTGCACTTTATGGCCTTGGTTCGACACCATTAATGTGGTGGCACAGTGGTGAGAAGGTTACAATCCACACAGCTTGGTTAGAACTTCCAAATCCCAAGATAAGAAACATACATTTATGCATGTGAGAGTGGAGATGAATCCCTTTTAAAATCCATACAAACGCTTAAAGGGACCTTTATTGTCCCTGCTGATACCTCCCCCGCACCCTTAAACTTAAGGCCTGCCATAGAGCCCTGAAGGTCGTCGTGTATCTCCAACATTTCATAGCCCTTTTTGGAGGTCTCCCCAGGTTCTTTTAGGGAGCGCTAAGAGGGAGTAAGGACTCCTTCAAAGAATCGAAGATGTTCTTTGTTTTCCAAAATGCAGGCCAAAGAGGTCCTAGAAGAATTTCTGAAGAACATGGACAGCATTGAAAAATCTATCCTGAGTACGGACAGCTGTTTGTCTAAAATTGACAAGGAAAGAGAATGTAAGTGAGATTAGAAAGTAAGTGATTCAGCTGATGAGTCAATAGCAGATACTCAAGGGGTAAAGCTGGATTTCAAAACCCGATAGATAATACTCGGGTTAACATGATATAGGTGTAAGTCAACTGGAACCCGATGAATTCCACCTCAAATGTAGGTGTCACTTCTCCTAAGTTCCAGAGGGTTAGATGTCTACATGCTCTCGTTCCCCATCAGTTTAAGCACTTGGTGGAGACTTGGAGAACCTGGTCAAAAACATAAGGCTTTGAGTCTCCAAGATGTGTAATAGAATACCCCCTCTCTACCCCTGCAGGTAAATGCACAGGGGGGTGATAGAGAGGAACAAGTGTTCATAAGGTCCTCAAAAGGTTTGTGACAACAGTCTTGAGTGTTTGTCTTTTTTTCTCTCCAGTGGAAAAGATGAGGAATGAGGCTCTCGCGTACAAACTGCAGTTGGAAACTGAGGAAAGAGAGCGTTTACAACAAATACAAGGGGAGCAAAAGAAGAATCTTGAGGCTCAACTCCAGATGCTGATGAAAAAACTGGAGAATGAGAGATCAGAAATGAAGAGAGAATTTGAGTGGGTGATTGACCAGAAACAGAAGGTATATTGAAACAAGGACACTCAATACTAAAAGAAACAAGACGTTCAAGTGAATGAAAACTCTTAACCATAATTATTATGTTTTATGGAACCCTGAACTCAATGAGTTTCACTGGGAAGATGGCTGGGGCTAAACGGGGCTTTTATGATATCCCAGGTTATCCCCACCAAGTTCCTTCAAAAGCTGAGCAAGGGTCGAGGCTGAGTTATAGTAAGTGGAGCTGTGCCTGAGCCAGTTAAATAAATGCGGCCCCGTTGACCTTATACATATCCAGCCATACGTATTCTCTAACCATGGGACAATACTTTGTAACATTTTATCAGCCTACCGGTTATTTCTTCGCTGACTTTGTTGGCGCCTTTAATCTCTGTCTTTGCTCTTACGTGTCTAGGAAAAGGATATTTGGATGAGTCAAGGTTTCAAGAACAAGGCGGGCATGTTGGACCTGCAGATTGAGGATCTGGAAAAAAAGAAAGCTGAGACGGGAATGATAGATATAGTAATGAATGGAGTCGGCCTTCTCGCAGACGCAGCATCTCTTGTGTTACCTGGAGTATGTGGAAAAGTCGCCAAAGGGGCCGCCATTCTGTTGAACCGTTTTTTTTAAATAGACCATCTTTCTGGAGTGTAAGATGTGTTTGGTTATCATTAATTACTTTGTTTTGCTAGTTATTAAATGTTACAAAAGTAAAAAAAAAAACACCCTAAGAAATAAATATCTATATAATGGACATTACCTTAACTCTTGGGTGGGGGTGTGTAGAGTTAAGAAAAAAAATAAACAACCCCCCAAGTCATATGGAAAAGACATTAAAATTTATCTGGAATTTTACAAGATTTTATTTTGATTTAGATACCCTTTTTTATTTTATTCAGAAGCTTTCTTTTTCTTTCCATAGACAAAGGGACCTGTTAACCAAGAACCAGCAGACGCAATCAGTTTTACCGGACAAGAATCAGCAAGACATGTTAACTCGTTCTAGAATTGGTGCAAGAAAGCAACATATTTAAAATGATTAAACATATTAAAAATATCTTATTTCGAAAACTCTTTTTTAATACACAACATATGGGCGGTTTTTCCTGTACATTTTTCTTAATTCATATTAAATATCGCATTCCATGAGTAGAAACTGACTTCCAAAAACTGGCACTTTTTCATTTTTTTTTTTAAACTATTTTTTCTTTGTTTTTTTCTCATGTGTTGCATTTTTTATTTTAACCAAAAACCGAAATTCAAATCAGATATATAAGGAATGAGAACCGACTTTAATACAAAAATCAGATTTAAAAAGTTTTCAGAAACATCAAGGTGTTTCCTCAAAGCAGTTGTAGATTTCGCTTTTGACCCCGTAATATATTGGATATTTGCCATTTGTATGAGTTCTCGCAAAGTTATCACTTACACACTGACTTTTTATCATGCTGCCCATGGGAAACAATAGAATGGCTCGGTCTTAATCACCCAGCTGGGGCTTAATAAAACCAAAAAAGAGAGATAAAAATAAAGTTAATTAATGTTACGTCAACTGCGAATTAAAAAAGATACTATTTAAAAATCTACTCATCTACTCTGTGATTCAAATCACTTTTTAATTATTAATTCTCAAAATAATAATATTACAATTTTTACTTACTTGAGTAGCGCTGGGCAGTGCCCCAGGATTGATGAAGCCGTTCACAGGGTAAGGAGGTTGATGCTGAATTTAAACACAATTACATTTTAATTCTAGAATAGAGTTGAAGACAAAGTGCAGGAAGAGCATCCCCTCCCAGGTTGTCTTCATTTTATAGATACGGTCCCTTGCATCGAAGGAACATTAGGTTTGGGAGATCGAGAATGAAGTTTTAATGGGATCTAAACGTGGGGAAGTCTTCGAAAACAAGAGGTACCAGATTGTAGCGTATTACAAGGTTGTGTAAAGCTGTGAAAAGACCTCGTCGTTGAGTATGTTCTCCTGCTCTACAATGACTACCTCCAATCACGAGATGGTTAAAAGCCTCAGAGTAACAAAGTAAGATGCATATATTTTGTAGAAATTAGCTCATTTGTGATTAATATACAGTGTTTTTGAATTATTATGTTAACCGCGTAGCATAAGGAATTAGTCTTCTCACCGGGGTATAGACAGGAAGAGCGTCAGGGTTCGGAATATGATCAAGTAGCTGCAGAAAAAAAAAATATATATCAAATTTTATTTTTCCTTAGGTAGTTAATCTAATCTAAAAATGATCTTGTTTTAAAAGTATTGCTCCAGTCGTAATAATCTTTTCTTCTTCATATTGTACACAAAGTCCGAATGATCTCTGAGACTCACCTGATACAAGAAGCCTGTTGACTGTACATAGGAAATTGTTTCGGGCTACAGAATTATAGAGAACATAAATGGGAAAATATTAGTATATAACATCTTACATTTTTATGTGTTTTTTTTTATTATTTTTTTTTATTATTTATTTTTATATTTATTTTATTTTTTTAATTTGATTTTATTTATATATATTTTATAATATAATAAAATAATATAATAAAAAATATAATATAAAAGCCAGAACATAAATGGGAAAATATTAGTATATAACATCTTACATTTTTATGTGGTTTTTTTATTATTATTTTTATTATTTATTTTTATATTTATTTTATTTTTTTAATTTGATTTTATTTATATATATTTTATATAATAAAGCTTCACAAGTTCCACATTAGAGGCAGGTCCTAGAGCTGCCTGTAGGTTTCTTTTGTATCTTTGTTTTTGTTTCATGCTTGCCTGTACCCCTGTCCTTTCAATTGGTTTGCCATGCCTACGTGCCACCTGGATCTGTACCATCGGACCAGGTCTGACCATGGATCCTGTAGGTATGGCATGCACTTGGTTATGTACCGGATGCCTACTAATCTGTATACTAGACTCCCAGACACCTACTTTGGGATGACCTAACCTAGTTAAAAAAAATGAAATATGATGTCATTTTCTGGTCTCCACATTATGTGATGCCTACCTGTCGGGGACCTTGAAATAAACACCTCTCCTGTTAAATCCCGTTATGTACATCCCCTCTCCCTTCTCTCCCGCAAGCCTTAGATAATGAGAGTTAACTGTTGAGAACCGGTGATATATACGTGGGAAATAATAGCAGTCATATGTCCGCTGAAATACAATATCTTTGGACAGAAGGCTCAGTAATCCAGGTGAGTGTGTTTTCTGAGGCTATAAAGATAAGAGGTTCGTCAACTTCAATCTCGACGAAAGAAGAAGGGGCACGGAGGGAAGACTCGGAAACTGAAAGAAGGTAAGAGAAACGAAAGATGGCTATTGTAAAGAACGTTAGAAAAGTGGTTTTTCAAGGCACACGCAAATGAGTTACTGTTTATTCTAATCGGTGAGTATAAAAATAAATATCCTGTTTATCTTACTTGTTGGAATATGGAGATATAATAATAATAATAAATAGTGAATGGGATTAAAATGGTTTTGTTTCTAATGTTAAATGTCATACAGAATTTTATGGCATTGCATCTGCAGATATTTTCCATAGAGTCCAATGGCCGAGAGAGGGTATTTGTGTATTTACAGTATTTTGCTTGATTTATCCAAAGTAAGTATCCTTTTCTTCTAAATGAAAAAACATTGCAGATGCCTCCAAGTCAACCTCTGGGACGGCAAACATAACATGCTATCCAGATTTAACCATATCACTTAATAAACTCAACTAATTGTAATATTATAAAAATCTTAAAACTGTGGCAGATCCACAGCCTTTGGGGACAAGAGTAGAAACCCCTGGTGATCATGTTGTATTGAGCATGACCTTAACATAATTTGTCATTCTGTGGGAGGAATACAAACTTCATGAATGGAGACTTCATACCTGAACTGGGAAGTCCATCATGTCCCCTAGCTACTTGGGGTTAAGACTCGTGGATTGCTTTGGTATCTCTCATGGCACGTTGTCCATGTCTATCTTGAGTATAGTGAACGGCTCTCTTTATTCTTCTATTCTTGTTCTAGGATATGGATAATAACATCCTCTTCGTCTTCCTGGAGATTATACTCGCCCTGTGTATCGTGTCCTTGAATCTTTTGGTCTGTGTCACTGTATACCTACACAAGGAGCTGAGGACAGTCACCAATTTCCTAATTGTGAGCTTAGCTGCGGCAGACATTGGCGTCGGAGCACTTGCCATCCCGTTCTCCATCGTACTGAGTATGGAATACACACTCTGCTTCTATACCTGCATTTTCATCACCTGCTTTCCTTTGGTCACCACGCAATTCTCCATTCTCCTTCTTCTTCTCATCGCAATCAATGCCCATCTGAAGATTAAACTCCCAAACAGGTGGGAAACATAGAAACATAGAAACATAGAAAGTGACGGCAGATAAGAGCCAGAAGGCCCATCCAGTCTGCCCAACCTCTGAGTACTCTCCTTTAGTACTTGCCCTTATCCTATATCTAGCTTGGCATTATGCCTATCCCATGCTTGCTTAAATGACTTTACTGTATTAACATCTACCACTTCCACTGGGAGGCTATTCCATGCGTCCACTACCCTTTCCGTAAAGTAATATTTTCTGATGTTACCATTAAACCTTTGCCCCTCTAGTTTATGCTTGTGTCCTCTTGTTGCGGTTTTATTTCTTCTTTTAAATAAACTTTCTTCCTTTACTTTGTTGATTCCCTTTAAGTATTTAAATGTTTCTATCATATCCCCCCTGTCCCGTCTTTTTTCCAGGCTATATAGGTTAAGATCCTTTAACCTGTCCTGGTAAGGACATCTTTCAACCCTGAGACCTTGTAGTTAGGAGAAGGTAGCTGCTAGGTACGAGTGATCAGTTGAGCGATGGTAATACCTATGAATTCTCATGGGTTTCTGTACAGGCTCTGAGTCTTCTTCATTGCTGGGCTTCCAAGATAGTGTCTTCCTTACCTTGTGGGGAGGGGACAAAATATTTTCCCATTATGACTTAGTAGGGATGACTGGTCCAGAATTTCTAGATCTGGTGATGAACCAATGATATGATTTGAAATTTGAAATACTGAAAATAATAATAAAAATGTAATATATTGTATACTTTTCACTACTGGTCAGCTGATTTTTAGGAAGAATTGGTAATTTTATGAAGTTTGTAAGTGAATAAAGAGGGGTTTTGAATCATACTCCAGAAGCATGTTAGGAAGATACCAGTTGTTTCATTTCACAATAACATGGCTGGTAATATATAAGTGCAAGATACTTTCCAGATGAAACCTACCCTTGTATTTATTGACCCTGTGATATTGTTTTTCAGCTACTCCGCATGCGTGACCAATCGCCGCCTGGCTTTAGCTGTGATACTTTGTTTCCTGCTCTCCTGCCTCATTGGCTTCTCTCCGATGATGGGTTGGAACCAGTTTCAGCAATATGTAGGTGGCAACAGGTCTCTATCTGCCTCAGAGAGGTCCTTGAGAGGTCTCCTACTTTCACGCAGCGCAAGAGATCTTTCCAAGGCTTATTTCAGCCACAAAGAGGTCTCAAACACCAGCAAGGTTCATGGGGACCACCTGGGTTGTTGTACCCTTACTGCGGTGTTCAGCCCAGAATACCTTGTCTACTTTGTGTTTTTTGGCTGTACTCTGCTGCCCTTGCTCATCATGCTGGCCATTTATGCCGATATCTTCAGAGTGGCCCGAAACCACCTTAGGTCTGCAAAGAAGTGGGAAACACATATGACGCAGACCCTTCTCCTCTTGGTTGGAATCTTCTGCTTGTGTTGGATCCCACTCAATGCCATCAACAGCCTTAGGCTCCTTTGTCGATCCTGCACCGTCCCTAACTCTATTATATTCTTGGTTGTGCTGTTCTCACATATGAACTCATTTGCTAATCCTCTCGTCTATGCCATGAGGAAGAAAGACTTTGGCACTGCCCTTAGATCTGTGTTTCTACGCTTCTTGAACTGCTGGCCATCACCCAAGGTTTGCTGCAACAGAGCGAAGGTTCATCCGCAACCCAGCTGACATGGCGTCACCTCCATACGCTTCAGCCCCTATTCACAATGAACACTACTTTGTATGTATTTCATAAATGTAAATGAAACAGAGCAAAACAGTTGCTGGCTGTGATGTAGAGCTATAACTAAACCAAAAGGTAATCCTTTAAAAGAAAAAAATATTAATTCTCCTTATCCTTTTTACTCTTCTGATCAGAAAATGCTCAGTAACCTGGAAGTTCCCTCAATATCCTAAATACATATTTAATTTCAGTGGAAATGTTCACAATGAGAACCTTTAAGAACATAGTCCCACCATCATAGGGCAGGCACACAGATGGTCCTTCACGTTGTTACCTGTGAAAGAACCACATGAGAAGAACCACCACCAGAAGGATATTTACATTCTGCCAAAACAGTGAACGGTTTGCAAGATAAAAATGTATTTAACCAATCTAATATGTATATAGTGTTTTATTATTATTATTATTTAAATAGCACCCTCGTATTCAGCAGCTCCATTTTATAACCGAATACCTCCTCGCTCAGATGTACCCTTCTGCTTCCGCAAGACCATAGTATGTAGTGGAAGGCCTGTCGATGACGTTAGTGAAACGGATTGTATATGTAAATATATATATATATATATATTGTAAGGCCAGACAGTCTTCACCTAATGTATCGTCTAATGTATTGTCTTAGTCGGTCAGTTCGAGGTTTGTCCGACCCTTTGAATGTACGGACTGTGAGAAGCTCTGTGGAAATTGTTGGCGCCATATAAATAAAATATAATAATATATGAGCGGTGCTTAAATCTGCGATGATGGGGAGAAGCCTCCTAGAAGCTTCCTCTCTAAAATCAAAGCACTTCTAGATAGTCTCTTAGCAGGCTGTGAGGACACTCTCTGGCTTTACAATGCGGAGCTGACGATCCGGAGCGGAGGGAGAGCGGCCAGTGGTACCGATTGATTATTATTTTGTCAATGCACCGTGAAACAGAACAAGAACGTCCTCCTAATCTAGAGGCAGATGGCAAACAACTCAGGCCATTGACTGTACAAATACAGATAACTGAATCAATGGAGCCACATACTGAACAATGCAGAACCACTAACTAATGGATATGCGGTCTGCAGCACGTAGTCTAGGGATGACAGGCTTCCTATAACCACACGGGCTGAGGATGATGGGAGCCAAACAAGACATTGTGTAAGGTTGGGTAGACACCCCAAAAGAGACTACTAATTGGCTTATCTCCTGACTGAGATCTGAGAAATTTGGAGGCCAAGTTAACACCTTAAATTCATTGTTGTTCCTCAAACCATTCCTGACCCATTTTTCTTTATGGCCGGACGCATTATCCTGCTGTCTGAGGCCAATGCCATCAGGGAATACCGTGTCCATGAAATGGTGTACAGGGTCTGCAAACAATGCTTAGGTAGGTGGTACGTGTTAGAGTAACATCCACATGAATGGCCGGACCCATGGTTTCCCAGCAGAACATTTCCCAAAGCCGGTTTGCCTTCTTCCCATAGTGCATCCTAGTGCCGCGTGTTCACCAGGTAAGCAAAGCACCCGGCCATCTACGTGATGTAAAAGAAAACGTGATTCATCAGACTGGCCACCTTCTTCCATTGCTCCATGGTCCAGTTCTTATGCTTACGTGACCATTGTAGGCGCTTTCAGCAGTGGACAGGGGTCAGCATGGGCACCCTGACTGGTGTGCGGAGCCCCATACCCAACAAACTGCCACGCACTGCGTGTTCTGACGCCTTTCTATCCGAACCAGCAGTAACCTTCTCAGCAATCTGAGCTACAGAAGCTGGTCTGTTGGATTTGACGTCAATGAGCCTTGGCTGTCCATGACCCTGTCGCCGGTTGACCGTTTTTGCTTCCATGGACCACTTTTGATGGGTGCTAAGCATGGGAAACCCCACAAGAGCTGCAGTTTTCGAGATGTTCTCACCCAGTTGTCTCGCCATCACAATTTGGCCTCAGATCCTTTTCCCTGCTTCTAACATCAACTTTGAGGGCAAAATATTCACTCGCTGCCTAATATATCCGACCCACTGACAGGCGCCGCGATAACAAGATTATCCGTGGTATTCCCTTCCCCGGTCAGTGCTCAGAACGTCATGGCTGATCTTTATTACTAGCCTAGTTGTCTTGTCCACAATGGATTGGAGCAGTTTACGTAAACAATTGCAAGTCCAGCATTTTGCAAAATGTATGGTTTTATTTTCAGAAAAACCGATGCAAAGAGCTTACACTCAGTTGTAAATTATCTAAAGTATAGTTTATAGATAAAAAAAAATCATTTTTAGTAACACTGGAAGCTGCGTACTGCCCTCTGCGGGGACTAAATTATATTGCATGCAGTTCAGTGGTGAAGACGTAACCTACAATACTTACTCCATTCAAAATAAAATTCAAGTTCACGTACACGGAAACATAGAACCTGCCGGCAGATCGGCCCCATTCGGCCCCCGCCTAGTCGCCCGTTTCCCCTGCTGTAAACACTCAGTCGTATGTCTATCCCATGCGTGAGGCCGAATGGGTTTTATCCGTGGTCAAAGTCTATGTCTCTGTAAGTCGGTCAAATGGGAACAGCAACTTAAATATTTACTTGAACCATTATTATTTAATGACGTATAGCACCGTCATATTCCGCGGCGCTGTACAATAGTTAAACAGGACATGAACCAGTCATGCCTCGCAAAATAGTTTGCGAATAAGGTGCGAAGGGCCCTGTTCATAAGAGCTTACAATCTAGGAGTATATCTATGTAATCCATGTACAATTAATTATATCCTATGCTACATTACCCTAGTGTTTTCTATTTATATCTATAATAGGCAATATTTTATGTACAATAAGTAATTAATTCATGATATAGTGTAATATATAGTGTAATATTTAGCGTCTCTATGCTGAAGCTGCAGGCTGGGTTACATTATTCAGACTCAGGACATTGAAACCAGGAAACAGAGTCTCTGCGCTCCACACAGAAGAGAGTCCTGGAACGCAGTGACCACACCCCCCACTGGATAACCACCGTCATCCAATCATTTCCTCCGCCTCTGCTGATAGGCGTGACGTGACTCGCTCCCCTTCTTCAGCGCGCGGGAGACCCCGTCGGTCCCTTTTCCCTTCTCGCCTGCACACAGAGAAGGTGAGCGAGGCCCGTTTGGGCCCGAGGGGTTCGTAACCGGGGCCTTTCCGGACGTAGGTTAGCGGGTGGGATGGTGCGGTACAGCGGGGGAAGCGTGTTCGCTTCTCTGTGAGGCCCGGGTGTGGGGTTTCGAGCTGGGTTTGGAAATGTGGTAGTTGCAGCGGCCTAGGCCTTAGGCCTCGACGTTTCCTATGGTTGTGCCCCGTGTGCTGATTCCTCTCTCCGTTATGCTCTCGTTCGTTTTGAGCCTGTCATGTTCACTCATGTTCTGGTGCTTTATACACGGGGTTACTGTATCGGTTACGGTAGTTACGCTTCTAGTGCATGTTTCTGGCTGGTGTCAGGCGCCATGCTGCCGGCTCCTCGTGTGCACCGTCCGCCCTGTTACTGCTGTGTAACTGGGAGGCCAATTAACTAAGACCCCCATCATTTAGCGAGGTGATATCTGGGGCGGGATGCTGCGGTTACAATGGGGGGCCTTGGAATGTTACCCACAGCTCTACATTTAGCAGACATGTGGGCCACGGGGACCCTTGGGTGGCACCGCACCCAATTCATTTCTATTTGGCCATTGAATAAAATGATTGAATGCAGGTTTATTATAATCGATCAGGGTCCTGATTGGTTAAAAGCTGAATCTGTCTAAGGACTGATAAGTGAATGATGAATCGATCCCCGATTTGATCGGTTACTCTGGCATAGATTAATGTCACTGTTTGATTGACAGGTCAGCATTATTATTAAATATTAAATTTCTTTGCTTTACAGATGCCTGGCGTAACCGTGAAAGACGTTAACCAGCAGGAGTTTGTCAGGGCCCTGTCTGCCTTCCTCAAGAAGTGAGTAACGTGTGCCGTGTCCGTGAAAGCTTGATGCCTCTTGGTAACGTTTCGGTAAATACTGATCTTTTATTTTATTTTTTTTAGATCTGGCAAACTGAAGGTACCAGAATGGGTCGACACAGTGAAATTGGCAAAACACAAGGAACTGGCCCCATATGATGAAAACTGGTTCTACACCAGAGCAGGTAAGGACTGAGGACTTGGAGTAGGGGCAAGCTTGCTAAAGGTGTGCTATGTGCATATCTGTTATGTTGCTCTCCCCCAGTAAAGACTGCCACAACTGTCTAGTGTGGTATATTTATGACTAGACCTCTTTGTAGGCATCTGACCACCTGTTGTGGTGTTGGCCAACTGTTTCCTAATCTTTCTCTTTACTGTCCTCGCAGCCTCCACCGTACGTCACTTGTACCTCCGAGGTGGTGCCGGAGTCGGTTCCATGACCAAGATCTATGGTGGACGTCAGCGTAATGGTGTTAAGCCAAGTCACTTCAGCAGCGGGTCAAAAAGTGTAGCTAGGAAAGTGCTGCAGGCTCTGGAGAGCCTGAAAATGCTGGAGAAAGACCCCAATGGGTGAGTGCAGATGCAGAACAGAGCGAGTAAATTTCACTCTTTGGAATATTGTGAAACCAGTTGTCTGCTTTCCCAGCAGTGCTGGGGCGAACGTGGTGTAGTCTCCATGGAAACCAAAGGAGTTTTCTTACCTGACCGCTCTTTTACTGTGGTTCAGTGTAATGTAGTCTGTCTTGGGTTTGTGGACAATTCCACCAGAAGATGCAAAAGATTTTAGTGACTTGGTACATTGGTAGACAATCTGTGTTGAATTCTCTACTTCAACTACTGCATTATTTTTCATATTGCCATGTTCTTTTGCAGAGGTCGCAGACTCACTCCACAAGGACAGAGAGACTTGGACAGAATCGCTGGACAGGTAATGTCTAAAATGTTTGAATACTAGAGGCTGTCGGGATGTATGTAGGTAGTAATAACCCCTCAGAGTAACGTTTGTTGCTCCTTGGGCAAAGCATGGATAGCCCGGGCAATCATGGTATTTTATTATGTGGTCTAAACTTAACTGCAACATTAAATGACCTGGACTGTTTAGCCTATCGAGCAGCGGTTCTAGCGGTTGAGATGAGCACGTAGATCTGCTTAAGGGTTAGGAGAGACTTAAAACTGGTATTAAGTGGCGCGGCAGATACACCACTGCTTGCTGCATAATCTTTCCTGCGCGGCTGCGGCTCATGCATCTCTTCTGCCGTTATTACTGAAGGAACTTGAGGCTTCTGTAATGCCCAAGTGTTTGAAGGTTTCAGTTTGTCGTATATAGGCAACGATGCAGAACACGTGATCAGCTTTCAGAGGTTCTTCACAGTCACTAATTCCCCGCTCTCTGTTTGCAGGTTGCAGCAGCAAGCAAGAAACATTAAATCCATTCTAAATAAACCAATAAACGTGACGTTTCCTGTACCCGGCCTTCTGGTTTCTGTCTTTACATTGCAGGGGCATTTAAATACATCTGTGTGGTAATAAGGTGTAAGTGTCTCTATGAAACTCCTGTTTGGTAGAAATGCTGTTGGTTACAGCTATTTTTTTAAGGCTGCCATTTAAGTTTCAGTGTCCAGTGATGGGGGGAGTGAGATGGAAGCTGCAGTGACAGGTTGCAGTTAGTCTTTACTTAGATGCAGAGTTGCTTGGCAGGCAGTGTGGAACATATTTTCTGGATGTAGTTTGCACTTGAGGGTTTTCAGCAAACTGCCTGGCATGAGCCGATCCTGCTCAATGGCAGACAAACTTTGGCTAAAGCTCCTCACATAGCGTTTTGGACCACGGGAATCCCCAGACAGGTGTGGCCATCCAAGCCGTAAGAGCTTGATGGCCTGCCAGGTTACAGGACGGCTTTACAGCATGTTATAAAAGCCTCTAAAAATGCAGATCTGGGGCAAAAGTATGAATACGGATAATCTGCATTGAACTGTCGGTTAGCCCCCCAACTGTGACATAAAATAACCTGCAATGTAGCTTGGTGCTGTCTGTAAAAGGATTCTCCAGCAGTCTAGAAAGCGGTAATTGGTTTTATTCCCATTCCAACCAATGGAATGATCCACTCAGCAGAAAGATTCTGCTTGTTAAAAGCAGGATGTGATGACATCATAGATGGTACAGGGTCTGGCATACGACATTGACAAATGCAATCCTAATAACCAAGCTTACCAATAAACTAATTGAAGTGCTAATTAGAGATACAAAGTATTTCTAAAATTAGGCTCTGAAAATATATCAAGAAGGCATGATTGGGAAATCAGGTCAGGTTACCATTTCCCTGGATTCCGTGATGAAGACCACCTTGAATTTTGCACCAAACTCTCCTTTTAATAAAGAACCTCCATTTGACCTTCAAGTCTGTTTTGCTAATTCTGAAGGCTATTGTGGACTTTATATTGGGCAATATTAATTGCTTTTAGCTGTTTTAATTAAGGGGCTTGACAGTGTCCCCATTTTAGTTTTTTTAAGTGCTCTTTTGTAGGCCATAGTCATCGATATAGACAAACAGACCACGTAGTGTCGTTCCGGAACTCCTGGGTTCTTCATTTCTTGAATCGTTCATCTATTTCCCCGAGCATATAGGATTAAAGTATGAAAACATCTTCCCGATCGTCAATTTGCAGAACATTCAGTGTTGGTGTCTTCAGATAATGATGGAGTTCACCAGAATGAAGCAATTCCAGAAGCATTTGATTCTGATGAAGAGCTCAGTCAAGAGGAGCTTAATGGTTCCTCCAGCCCCAGCCTACTTGAACTGGAATGTGGAGGTATTGATTGTGCAGAGCTGTCTGCAGGGCAAAGGGACTCCAAATTGAAATTAAATATCGCAGATAAGGTAAAGTGTTTGCCAATTAGACCTCGTCCGTATGTGTGGCTCATTTTATGAGCTGTAGTTTGGATTGTGAAGCGAAAACTTTTAGAAACTAAGAATCTACACTGAGGTAAAATATATATAATTTTACCTAGGCTTATGAAGATCCCACCCAAGCAAATTTCCACCTAAATGGGTGAAGGAACAGAGGGCAGGATGAGAAGAGCCCTCAAACTAATTCAGTGATAGGAATAGTATTTCTCCTCCACAGATGAGTAGAAACGTTCCATTGTGTTGCCCTTTGTGTCCTGTGTTGGAAGGATATCTGCGTACGAGGGCACATGGAACATGATCGCCTTGGTCATCCTTCACCAATCATGAACCACGCAGCTGGAATATAACCGGCTTCGATAATAATATCAAATGCTCCAGGAGCAGAAGACTCGGCGGTGGTTAATATCTCTCTCCTTGCGTATTGCGTTTCTGAGCTCGGGCCATTAGATGGTGCTGTGAACCAAGACGAGGAGCTGTAGAACGCAGCGATGATTGATAGAACAGTTCGAAGAATGAGTGTACATGTAGCCTTCTTAAATGGAAACCCGTGGGCATCGCCTTATAGGAAGTCTGAGTTTCCTCTTTACAAATTTCAGATCCAAACATGGTTACCCTTGTTCTTCCTCATCAAACTATTTTCCTTCCAAATGACCGTCCACAAAGCGGAGAGAGTCTAGAACACAGGATTGCGGAAGTGTTCTACTACCTACCAGGAACTCTGGTTCCAAAATTCAGACAGAATTTAGAATCTTGGAACTATATTGTGTTTCCACCAGAAATCCCACATTCCGTTTGATTAAAGTCACATTTTCCATATTGGAATGAATCCATCGTATCTCGTCATTCCAAAGCGCTCATTGTAATTTTGACCACAAATAGAGACTACCAGGTTCCCCAAGTCAATAAACCTTACCCAGTGGGGGCAAATGTCTGTAAAGGGTTAATTGTATGAGGGCGCATATGGCATTCTCGGTATTACCGGAAGCAGCAAGAACGGAGTGAGACGGAGCCGTAGAAAAGTAAACACGTACCCAGTACATGCAAATCAGGCCGCGGCATCCTCTGCATATCACAGTAGGAGCTCGTAGGGAATTTCCATAACCTTGTACCAATAAATCCTGCGGCATCAGCTGCCCCTTCCCATATACTGCCTGAGTAAATATATCACACGTATTAACCCGTGCCTGGCTGATCTCCAGGTACTTACAGACTGATATTTCCTTATCGCGGCAGAACATGCCATCTGCACCCTGTCATTTGTCACGCTTATGAGCCGTGTCGGCTCTTCATACCTGTTTCTCCTGTGTTGTGTTGAGATAAGCAATGCATCACGTGATCACAACCCAGCGTGTTTGCGAATAAAGTGTGTTACTCGTTTAGATGCTTCACATGCTGCAGAAATGCATGGAATGGAAACCAGGTCTACGGGAGGTCCTTGGGCGTCGTTGGCGCCTTCTTCGCAGTCCAAGACAAGTGGCTTGCCTGCTCTGGTTCTCCAAGTAAAGAATGCTCCTCCAGGGACAGTTTCCCAATCGAACGTATCCATAGTATCTGTAGCATGCAGAATAACACTTCATTGGGGTAAAACATCTGTTTTTAAGGGCAACAGAATAATAGTAACTCAGAGCTTGCTTCTTATTGGGAAGTGGTGGCAAATAGCCAAGACTGGGGAAGGTTATCAAAGAAACCACAAGGTAACACAACATGGTAACGGGGCCCAGGTGAGTATAAAAACGGAACACGTACCCATGTACGTCATTTGGCAGCGGCTGGCCTTAAAGTGCCAGAGCCACTTAGTCCACCCCAGTCCAGCCCAGTCCAACCCCGTTCCTCACACGCATTAAGGATGCTACAGAAGGACGATGCTTCGAAGGACTTGCAATGATCTTAAAACATAATGAACACGTTGCTGCGCGAGATCTGTGTCTGCAGTGATAGACGTTATTGGAATGCTGTTCAACATGAAATAAGCAATAATTGGGTAGAGCCGAAAACTGCAGGGAAACGGAGAAAGAGCAAACTATTTCAGAAGGTAAAACACACTAATTAAAAACCTGAAATATGGCTCACTCTCTTAACGGGTCAAAGATCATTAAAATAAAAGGCTTTCTGGAAGAAAATCACCCCATGCGAGTACTTTACCAGCTCCGACGAATACCAATACATAGATCAAATGAAAAGGCCAATATTGATAAAACCAACAGTTGGTTTTGAGTTTTCTTTCATTTTTATTGCAACTCGAATTTGTTTTCCAGATAGCACAATGATGTCAGACGCTCAGTACGACATCATATCCTGCCGCTCCACAATCACTACTCCACAATCACAACGTGGAAATATGGTGGCTAAAACCAGACCTGTTGGTTGGAACTGTTCATTTTATTGAATTATCCTAATGAACTATTGGCTGTTGACGTGAGTGCAGAGATCCTCTGGGAGAGGAGACATCTTACAAGACATCTAGAAAGACAAAATGGTGCCTGGACTGGCTTGATGGATCTCTAGACCATGTTATTGTTCTTTTAAGGTTCTTCTATGCTGGGGATTGGGATGTATTTTCACGCCCAACACACTATTCGCAACAGTCTCATGGAGATTGTAGCACAAAGTCAACAAAACAGATTGTGCGTGAGGTTGGAAGATGGAGGAATGACCTCTGGGCTTTTGGAGAGGCAACATAGGCAATGATAAGAGCAGTTGGAAAGAACATATGGAAGAAAGTGAGTTTATGGAGGAGAAAGAGAGAAAATGGAATAGATCTCAAGATGCATGGGACATTATATGAGGCAGACATGGGAAGCAAAGTGGAACGGACTGGAAACAAGAAGAACCGGGTGGAACAAGAAGAAAGAAAATGTCCCCAGTAGGTTTTCGGGGGCAGACTTGGTCATTAGCTTAAGATGAGTGAAGATCAAGAGATACAAATATTTACAGGCGAAATGTGAGGTGGTTTGGCCCTGTGTGTATTTTTCTCATGTCTTGACCATATTCTCCACACCATGAATGGTATCAGTAGAGGGAAATTATGCTGGAAAGAGAACAATGTGCCTGTTTTTATATTCTTTATTACTTTTTTATGACAGCTATGGAAGTTAGGACGTTCTTATGGAATTCCCAGTGGGACAGGGACTGCTCCTTTCACATATTTCACCTATTAAAAGGTGAAATGGGATAGACATACGGCTCCTGAATCTAAGACCAGACCAACGACTGATTAAGGTTTGAGTCTTTAAAGCAGGAGAAACGGGAGACTAGACGGGGGGCCGGATGGGGCCGATCTCCCGGCAGAGTCTATGCTTTGAATTCTCCAGTCCAATCCATCCGTTAGCCTCCACCACCTGTCTTATGATCGACGGATGTGTCTTATCATCTTGTCTAAATACAAGAAAAGCATATAGATTATAAATCTAGAAATACTGGAAATCCCGCTTTCTTGTCTTGGCCGCCAGTACGAAAGACATATATGAAAGGGCTCAAATTTGACATTTGAAATGTACTGCTCTCTTACAAATGTGGTGCATTACTATCCTGCCTTCAGTAGGTTGAATCATCTTTTATTGTATCTCCGAAATAAAGAGCAATGTTTGTTCTCTGGGCAACCGGTCATTAGACTCACTAAAAGCAAATAATTTCTTCTACATCCACCCAACGCTTTCCAAAGCCGCTTGGAAATAAAGGCACAGCCTCCATAGCAAGTTGCGTTAAACATTTTTTTTATTCTATTAAAAAAAACGGTACTTTTGCTGAAAATATGAAGTCTCATATTGATCGATACAACAAACAATGGGATGTTTACTGGCCAGAGCCGAATCATTCCCAGAGATGGTATTAAAGAGGCTGATAGCACCAGACTACGCAACGTGGCCTAAAGATTGGTATCCTATTAGCCGAAATTGTCCAAGTTCACCGGTTCTTAATGGCCAAGACATCCGCGAAGAATGGTGACACTTATCGGAGGAATACACAGAAAATAGTGTTATAATGAAAATGGAAGAATGGGGCGAAAATGTTAATTATGGAACTGGTCTTTGAGAACAAAGTGGGAGACATTTGCGACACCTTTTAGATGTCTCCATCAGATGAGCATTGAAGACCTTAGAGGTCCATCTGAACAATTGACCATTTTTTGACCCTACATCTTACTCTATAAATGCTGGTCTTCTAAACTGTATCTCGAGGTTCTTCTCAAAGAGGGATGTATTAGGAATCCACTGAAATTAATGAAATAATGGTTGTTTAAATCAATTGACCATAAATATAAGGCGGCTCTACGTGCACCCGATTAATATTAAGTTACGGCTCAAACGGGGTGTTTTGGTGGTTACTGGTTAAATTCCACGGAAGCTCTGTAGCTGTTAAACACAAGATACAATGATATTTTGAGCATGGATTCCTGGGCTTGAGAATGAGACTTTGATGAGGATAGATGTCACAACACAGTTTGAAAAGTTCCCACTTTTGTGTCACCCCTCAGTGATTGGGAAAAAACGTAATGGACCATCAATGTCTTCTGTCTGCGCCGCCCCGCTGTGTGCTCTACATGGGCCATTGGGCTCCCGTGTTTGGATGTCATCATGCAGAGAGAAATATCCGAGAGGTGCCAAGATTTATTTCGCTGCTGTCTCGGCCATCTCTAGCTGTGTCACTTTGTGACTGTACCTTCTACCAGTTTGAAAAACAAGGAACCAGCGGGAGAAAACTCGCCCCGCGCCTCGAGATTCAGAACGTTGGTATTTTGCAGTTAATAGGATCTGATTCTTGGTAAATTTAAAGAAAACCAAACAAGTAGTTAATTGATTTGCCACAAGTAAAACACCACCGCTTCCTTTTTGGCTCATCCATGTATCAGGACGAGGTCCACTTGGCTCATGCATGGTCATGGAGAGCCAGGCTGTGTGTTTTTGTCGGTATTCCACGGGAAGAGTTAACTTTGTATCTTCCTTAACATAAACAGCTTAACCTGTCTAAAATGATATCACCAATTCACAGCTCCTCTCTGATTAGAAGAGAAAGAGCAGAAATTAGCATGTGGTGTGAGACTTCAACTAATGTATTCAGTATCGTTTCTAAATCAACGACAACAACAACAAAAAACCCATGGTTCTTCTACGTGGGTATCTAGAATGCCGAAAAATAAAGAAATGGGTGAGAACAACTCCAAATGCTTTAAATTGCAAGATCCTATCATCAATTACTCCCAACAAGATAACATTCCTTGAAAAATCACTCTAGAATTCATGAGACCTTCTCAAAAACCCAACGAGGAACCAGACAGGAGCCACCTTCCCACAGTTCTTCATAAAACACTCAACAAATTGAGATTTAAAGCTATAATTTTCCTGGTTAAGCCTCGAAGAGTCACCCAAAAACTCATCTGAGGTTCAGACAGATGCACAGATGGACCGAGGAAACGGGTCAAGGAGATGTAGGACTGGGCTATTCTTTAATGACCGCTTTCGACCTTTACTGCCCCCCAAAAAAATACTTTCGTTAAGTTTTTTTAAATCATTAGGAGTGACAACTGTATTTTTGAGCCATACTTGGAACCTTATTAATAATAGACTTGCGTTTCAGGTAGCAGAGGACACCTTAACACAAAGAGATTGGGTCCACCAACAACATCCGTAACAAGATGTCAGATTACTTATCAATAAATACCCTCAGAACATCGTAGAATTGCCTTGTAGGCCACCTAAGGGGCTTGCCAAGCATTGAACGAGCAGATTAGGTGGGCTCCTATCTGCCGTCACATTCTATGTTTCTAAGGTGACCATAGTCCTGGAATGTAAAGGACCGTTGGGTATCCCTCCTGGGGTCTGGTATTGTTTTAATCTGCCGTACAAACATATCTGCAATCCTCATGGTTCTGAAAGACTGACAATCTTTGATCCTCTTGTTAGCGGAGAAACACTGGTCTGACCGGCCCCTGTTAGTGTAATTATGAAACATTTTGCTGGAAACATTTTGACAAAATAAAAAGCCTACAGGAACGTCTTTTTTCTGATGCACCGACCCTGCCTGGTAGCGCCTGATGTGACAAAAAAGTGTAAACGCGGCAAACCGCTGCGTGTCGGCTGAACAGCCACATATAGCGGTAAAGCCGTCTGCCACCTCTCTGTAACACTTTCAATTATTTCCACAGCTTCTCGGATAACATTACCAGCTTCGTTTAACCACACGAGCGTTTATTAATAATTAATATGCCTGATTTTAAATGTTGCAATTGCGTTATTTATTTATTTTTTTTAATCGAGAAATTAGAAATTAAAATGTAATCCTACGTATAACCTTTAAATAAAATACTGCCAAAATACCCAAAGGATCCTTTGAATTCCTGGTCCATCCGATTGTATCTGAAATGTTCCACTGTTTCCCTTTAAATATATATAATTTTAATGAAACTCAATGAAAATCATGTTAAAAATGACATTTTAACAGTTTTGTGTGCTCCCAGATTGATCTTGCTTCTTAGGCCACAAACAGAACTGGTTCACACCAGGTAGCTGTGGACATCTTGACCTGGAGTGATCTAGGTGGCAGGAGAAAGTATTATGTTATAAGAAAACATCATTCCCTGCTTTAGACACATTTTTATCTCCCTGCTGAGTCAGCAGCAGCCATGTGATTAGAATATAGCTGCATTAAGCCCGCCCCCGAAGTTCTTCCATGTGTTACCGCGGGGGAGTGTGCAAGAGCTAGATCCACCAATGCTCTTAGAGATCTAAAATAAGTAATTAGGAGGGGGAGACATGATCGTGGTGGATACCGGATAGGGATAGTGATTACAAAAGGGAAATAATGTATATTAACGTATGTTTTATCTCATAATCCCCATTGTTAATAACTCCCATCTCTCCTGCGTACAACAAAATATATTAATAGCCTGGTTTTGAGTACGCAGTGGCAATTACGTGGTTAATTTGTTACTCGCTGGCAGAATAAGCTTACGTTAAAAAATATATTTTATGTAATATTTGTCTCTCCCCCTGCTGCTCTCCAAAGTAGTTTGCTATTAATTAATGGCATATTGAGTTACACACTAATGATATCATCGCCTTAATTACCTGCACATTGGGCTTATAGACGCTTTCAGCCGCTTACCTCTCTGGCCCGTAGGTGGCGCTGTCTGCCAAGGCCCTGGCAGCGTCCCCGGCTGGATTGCGCCGGTGACTTCTAATTATCCCGTGAGATACATTCGTTTGGAATATTTTACTGCGTAGACGACAAGACCAATAACAATCCGCCGGGCGACTTTCTTAAAGCAGGGTGTGGATGGAAACGAGAATAATCGTCATGTTTGATTAATAAAGTTCATTAGTGAAAGAGCTTACACACATGGGGCTTGCAGGTCGATGCATTCCGCTCGGAATTATATTGATACGCGGAGAAACTGAAAGTATCTCATGATACTAGATTTTTTTATTTATTTGATCCCGTTATAATCCCCTTTTTTGGAGTTTTTTTTTCCTTTTTTTGACCATGCGGAATGATATATCCAGGAGCCTTCATGGTTTGGGTTTTTACCCCATTTTCAGGGTCCTTGGAGAGTTCGTCACCCATTCCACATACTCCAAACTCCTTTGAAAGTGAGTTTACGGTACATTTATTTTTATAGCGCCAGCAGATTCCGTAGCGCTGTTACAATAAGAGGTAATGAAGATAAATGAAAGCTGAAAATGACATAAGACACTGGCACAGAAGGAAGGGAGCATACAATCTAGTTGATTTGAGAAAGACCCACCCCTTTGTCCAACTAGCTATGGCTTTTTATCTCAGCCACGCCCCCGAGGAACTGAAGAAGGAGCGCTGTGATGGCTTCAACCCTCGTGTCCTGGCTGATGTGGTCAGCTTAGCTGGGGCACATCGTCAGCTTCAACTTAAGGCATATAAACCCTGATTTGTATGATGGAAGCGGGAGGTCATTGGACGATAATATTGAATGTTTTTGGTATTTGTCAAGGACACTAACTTGGTGGCTCCTGTCCAAGAAGCAGACCCATCCACACGGCTTAGGAAACACTCATGGTGCCCCAGACCATGCCATTTACCCACATGAATCATTGGCGCCGTCCCCCCACACACTCACAGTCACACTAAGGACCTCCATTCACATGAGGATGCTCGGATGTGCACAATGAACAAAGGAAACGTATTATTGTGACCGTGGAGAACGGCCCCCGGCTGTCAACCCACCGCCCAGCGTCCACCTGTAGGAGGACACCGGCTGGCGTATGGGCATACCTTACTTTTAACCCATTGATAAACAGTTAAAAATAACTTTAGTTAACAAAATTCTCAAAAAGTTATAAGCAAATAAAAAATTCATAGGTTATGTTTAAACCCTGCCATTCCAGAAGCCAAGTAGAATACCTGTTTTGCCATTTTTTTCCCGTGACTTGCAACATAGTAGCCCTGTAGCCCTAACTAATGCTTATATATTTTGAAACTAGATGGTGGAGGCATAGATGGAATGTAAGGAAGCTTTACTTTACTGGGAGGGTGGTAGATAAGTGGAACGGCCTCCCAGCAGAAGCGGTAGAGGCAAATACAGTGAGGGTATTGAAACATGCATGGGATAGGCACACGGCTCCTGAATCTAAGACGAGTTATGTGTAATATTGTGTGATTTCTACACTCGATTGTATGAAATATTGGCTAAAAGCAGTTGTCCTCGAAAACTTTGCATTCCAGGAACCTCCTACCACTTTTATGCGAATAGATCGGTCAAAATAGTATTATCCCGAATGTAAAGAATACGACTCTATTTATATATATAATACAACGTGTGACGGAATAACTGAGCGTATTGTATAGTCCCGTTGTACAGCGCTGTGGAATATGATGGCGCTATACAAATCAATAACTAATAGTAATACAGTGTAGGAAAGAATTAGCCGTAGCGCGGCGTGATATATTCATATATATATATTATATCGTTTGATAATGAGTTACTTTGTTGTGTTTAGTGCAGTGTGTGATACATTTGTATCCGTTATAGCGCGGGGTATGATTTATTGATACATAGTATCCTGCGTGCCACACTTCTGCATGGGTGATACGGTCCTTTGGCGTGCGGGGTGTGATACAATGATTAATAGACTCGTTATTGTTAATACCGTCCTCTCGCTGAACAAAGTTAACCCATTCAGGGCCACGCCGCTTGCTTACAATGCAGAGCTGCTTTCGTAACAGCCCATTCATTCTTTGCGCACACTGTGGCATGTCAGAGGTTAAATTCCTAACACCCGCATGGGACTAGTAAACAGTCACCTCCCTTTCTGCATAGAGAGAGTCCAGCTACCGTTGCCATTGGCTGGCTGTCCCTGGGGCTCCTCCCGTCCCTCTGCATCTCATTAGCATACGTTAGTAGCAGGGCAGGTGCAGAGGGAGGCAGACAGGAGACAGCAGTAGGAAGGCAGTTCCTCGCTATGGCTTCTCTATACACTCTGCATGGCTGCTTTGTCCTGGGGATATTTCTGCTCTACACGGCGGGGAAAGGTAAGGTCACCCTGTCACCAGCGCGGGACATCTGTCTCTTTCGTATTCTCCCACAGCGTGCGCTCTATGCAGTGTGTGTGTCTCTGTATTAGCACAATGCTCTCTCTCTACAGCATCCTAGAGTATACTGGGTATAGCGCTCTTAAATCCTGGTACAGCTCTCTGTACCTTGTCCCCCCTCCCCTCAGGTCCATGTACCCTGTTGCCCCCCCTCCCCTCAGGTCCATGTACCCTGTTGCCCCCCCTCTCTTCAGGTCCATGTACCCTGTTGCCCCCCCTCCCCTCAGGTCCATGTTACCCTGTTGCCCCCCCCCAGGTCCATGTGTCTGCATACGTCTTCTCCCTAAGGTTCCCCTCAACCTCTTGTGCTGCTGCAACCCCCCCCCCCGGTTGTAGCTGCGGGGCGCTGCAGTTTGCACCCCGAATTGAAATAGTTAATGGATTTGGTACCAGAACTGCTCGTCGGGTCCGAGCTGCTGCGCCACGGGGAAGACGGCCGAGAGGATAATCCGTAAGGAATGGCTTTTTCCAGATGATGTTAAACAAAGAGACGCGTGTTTAAGGGGAAGAATCTTTTGCTGATAGAATGACTCCCCTCGCCCCCCCTCTTTTATTGTTCTGTGATTTGATGCATTGGCAATCAATGAGTTAACTCTGTAATTGAGGAGAAGTTGCCCCTATGCCAGCTCCCCGGAGAGGCTGCTCCTTGTTGAGAAAACGCGGCTTTATGATAGGGGGGGTCCATCTGCAATCTCTGTCCGGCGAGGCAGGCAGTGTCACCCACAAGCTCCCCGTGGTGTGTGAATGAGCGGTGTCTTGCGGTGCTGTGTGTGTGTGTGAATGAGCGGTGCTGTGTATGTATGTGTGTGTGTGTGTGTGTGTGTGTGTGTGTGTGTGAATGAGCGGTGCTGTGTATGTATGTATGTGTGTGTGTGTGTGTGTGTGTGTGAATGAGCGGTGCTGTGTATGTATGTGTGTGTGTGTGTTTTACCGTCACCCGGTGTGACTGCGGGCGCAGGGAATGACTACATGAAATGAGGGAGCTGAGATTTCCGGACCCGAATCTGTCCCCTGGAGCTGACGCTCTGATGCCGCTCTGCCGGTGACTCGGTGGCAGCGGTAGGTTGGACTCCTCTGCTCCTCCGATCCGTTGCGATGTCGCTCCTGCTCCTTGTAATTAAAAGTAACGTCACGCGTTTTATTCTTCTTCTCGTTAAATGGGAGGGTAAGGGTTAATTATCTGTAGAGGCAGCGCTACCCCTTCTGCTTCCCCCTTTTTCAGGACAATAAGACCCCGTACCCCCCCATGCCCTCTGACTCTGATATTACCCAGGATAACTGCCCTTTAGTGTTATGGGTCACCACTGAAATACCCTTAAACAGAGCGAAATGCATCTAGTTTCTACTTGCGGCAAGAAAGGGGTTAATGAAAATTCCCATGTTTTATTCCACTCGCTGCTGCGTTATCTCAGACCGCCGTGATGATAATAAGGGTGCCGTGTTTACTTGTGATGCGTGGTAGATCAGCGGATCCCAGCAGAGGTGGTAGGGGATATGTTTGGCTTTCGCTGGTGGGTTTGGGAGTCTGGTTGTAGCCCCTGCGGCTCCTCTGCGTGTGAATGAAGACGTAACGCCGGGGGATCGGGGATGTGGCCTCTCGCTGTCGCTGCCAATATGTCCCTGTCCTTATTGAATGAGCCGCGTTCCCTCCTTTGCCTGCGCATGTCGCTCCTCTAATGAGACCACCTTAGTCCTTCCGTTATTATTCGATTATTCTATTGCCACATCTGTCCGTCCAGCTGCCGCCTCTCCAGATTTATTTATTATTGCATATGAGGTAGTTGACGCACAGAGCAGCAGCTCAGCCAAGGTGGCAGCAGTTATTGTTGTGGAAATAGTCAAGTTTGTATTTGCTTGCTGAGTTTGGCAACTGATGATTATTGGTCTCCTGGAGCCGGTCGGATGGTGGGTTTTTTTCCCTCTTCTTTTGTTGTCCTGTAACTCCCAGCACTCTCAGCCAATACGCAGTTGTTTACCCAATGGCTGCCTGTTTACTAAAAAGACTGATATCAGTCGTTAGACTCGTCTTAGATTCAGGAGCCGTACCCCTATCCCATGCATGTTTAATACCCTCACTGTATTACCCTCTACCACCTCTGCTGGGAGGCGGCTTTGCTTATCCAACACCCTCTCAGCTCGTTCTGTTTGCTTTGGAAGGCACACAATGACATCATGTTCTCTTCAGTGTGACAACGCAGGCAGCCCCGCATTATTCCTCAATCTGCACCCACTCGCTGACTGCTGGGAGAGAAACACGACGGCGCCTCCCGGGTCTCACTTTCCAGGAATCGTAGAAACACGCAGAGGATTAACCAACGGAACCGACCGGCGGATCGGCCCCCATCCGGCCCTCGTCTAGTCGCCCGCTTCTCCTGCTGTAAAGACTCAAACCTTAATCAGTTGTTGGTCTCGTCTTAGATTCAGGAGCCGTATGTCTACCCCATGCATGTTTAATACCCTCACTGTATTACCCTCTACCACCTCTGCTGGGAGGCCGTTCCACTTATCTACCACCCTCTCTGTGAAGTCAAAGGCCCGGGGATTCCGTGTCCTAAATACAAATGAGTGTCTATAACGAGCCGCTCGGGGACGGCTTCTCTTTTGAAGCTGCTCCTTTCACTCCTTGTTTTGTAAGAAGTTCTGAAGCCCTCGGGGGGGTAGATGATCGGGGAGCGCCTTCTGGAAAGGTGGGTTAGAGGGCCGGGCCGGGGCCGGCCAGCGACTCCCTCGAAGTATTGTGTGTTTTGGGAGCGGCAGTTTAATGTCATCGGGAATTACACGAACCGAGGCGTCAAACGGGTGAAAAGTTTGTAAACAATCTGCGCCACGTCGGTCTCCTGCTGATACCGAAACAGAGTGGCAAAAATGTTGCTTTTGTTTTCTCGGCATGCAAAATATTTTAACTCTTTACATCCTGAAAGGGGCAGTTTAATGTCTCTGATGCGCGTTGAACTGCCCCAACCCTCTGCGAGTGACTTAGTCTATTCTTCAGCCACAGTCATAAAAAATAATGCCCCTGAGGTAGAAGCTGCAGCTCTGTGGCTCCTCCCATCCTCTGCAATCTGCTGATTCCTGCCCCTGATTGGCTGCTTGAAGCAACCAATCACTGGAAAGAAAGCTCTCTCATTGAACTCGATGGGAGCTGACTGGGTGGGGGGTAGAATATAGAGTGGGGGGCGAGGGGTAAATGGGGGGGGTTTCTGCATTCATTTGCAAAAGCACCCCCACGAGCATGTTGAGGGGCCGCGCCGAGTTGTGTTGGCTGGAGTGTCTCTCCAAGGCGTTGACTTGCAGGCGGGGAGGTATTGCGTAAGAACACGCGCCGCTCCTGCGCCGACACGCCGAGACCCGACTCTGGGGTAATTACCAGCCGAGCGGAACAAAACCATCTAACCCCCCGCAAACTGCTCTGCTCCTATACCCCTTCCATGCCCTTAACTCATGGGGGCGAAGTATGGATCAAAACGGCAACCGTGATACTAAAAAGAGTGAATTACTGTCGCATATCGTTATGAGAGGGGGTAGATAAGTCTCCCAGCAGAGGTGGTAGAGGGTAATACAGTGAGGGTATTAAACATGCATGGGATAGACATACGGCTCCTGAATCTAAGACGAGACCAACGACTGATTAAAGTTTGAGTCTTTACAGACGGGGGCCGAGAGGGGCCGATCTGCCGGCGGGTTCTGTTATCGCTGACGGCGTCCGGAGTCAAATATTATTTTGCGGCAAACAGAGCTCTGATTGCATTAATATACAATAAGGCACTCAAACACGGGGCGCCGTCAAGTGGTCGCGTGATTAGCGAATGCGCGGCCCCTGCGAGGTATCGAGGGCCCCGTCTGCGAGGGGTTTTTGGATCGGGGCTCTGCGCATGGATGAATCTGCTACTCGCGGTTCTGCAACGTTTGTAGCAGCGGCTTGAAGGACGGATGATGGGAGTTGAAGTTATGATTATTCATATATATATATATATATATATAGCTCTGTCACATGCCATAGCGCCGTACCACCGCTGCCTGTTAACCCTTTCCTGGTTCACTGAGGCCTTTGGCTGTTAAAGTGTTAAAAGGATCTCTAAATCTTTAGTTTCTATGCCTTAAAGACACTTTCGGGTTTTACGAGGGTCCTATCACCCCCCCCCATTAACACCTCTCTGTACCTGTTCTGACACCCCCTCCATTATACTTACAACTCCTTTAATAGGGCTTAACAAATACAAATTATTCCTCCCCGGACTTCAAAGGCTTTTTTTTTCTTTTCTTTTTTTTTTTCCCCCTCCGCGTTATTTTCTTCTGCTCTTTTCCGAGATCCCTCCAGCAAGCGAGAGGAGATTGGCCGCCAATTACCGTCTCTCCGCGGCTCCCGATCGCAGCAATTACAGTCCTGTAACTGTGATTACAAATTTACAGAGAGAGGGGATGTGAAGAAGAAAAAAAAAAAAAAAACGTTCTCTCTGACGCTGCAGCGGCTCGGGTTTATACATTATACAAGCTGAAGAGGTTACTGTACCTTTTGCTTTACTGAGAGGGTGGTGGATAGGTGGAACAGCCTCCCAGCAGAGGTGGTAGAGGCTAATACAGTGAGGGGAAGACTATGGTTTGAGGCTTTACAGCAGGATGACCATAAAGAATGTGGCGCTACCACTTCTGCGGGGCGGCCGTTCCACTAAGGTATGACTAACTACATATATGCTATGCTTAAAAGGCGTCCATCATCCCCGTGGCTTTTTTCTTAAAAGCGGAGGAACTGCTGGGCGACAGCGGCTTTCGCTAATCCCCGGCCAGCAGCGGCCGACCATGCGCAGCCGGGCTGTGTAGAGTTAATGGATTGCAGGTTAACCCTTCACATGCTGGCGGGATGCAAAGCATTCAAGGAGTCAATAGATTGTAAGCTCCTCTTCCCCTGCTGCTATGCCAGTTTTTTTTTTTTGTTTGTTTTTTTTTTTTTTTTTTTTTTTTTTTACCAAATCCTATGTGTCTGTAATAATTTTGCTTTAATAATTTTTTTTATGTGTTAAATTCTTATAATATTATTGTAATGTTTTTTTATTGCATTTAAATAATGATTAGGGTTAATAATAATAGCATAGTATTATGCGTAATAATAATAATTTTACCTTTTTTATGCTTAAATTGAGTTACGAGCCTCAATCAGTGGACTGCCCCCCCCTGCTGTTGGGGATGTTTGATCGCCATGGTGATGCTTTTGTTTATCTTGTTTGTTTATTTTCCCCAATTGTCAATCTTTCTGCTTATTTTTTTTCTATTTTTTTTTTTTTTAACTCGACTCCGCGGATTAGAGAGGAAAATAAGGGGCCAGATGAAATCTAGCGTTGGAGTCCAACTCCCACCACCACCAGCCAGCCTTCGCTGAGTACTTTAGCCCCCCCCATAGTTGGTTTTCCCCATGATTTATTTGATATGGAATTAAGCACCCGCTGTCACTCCAGCTGTTTTGGGATCATAACTCCCATCACCCCCATTGCATTAAACCATTAATAACCGGTAGATGCGGTGTCTTTTTGTTTTTCCTCCCCTGTACACAGCATATACATCGATTTCCTCGCTCATCCAGAGGGCATCTCAATGTCTCGGCCGATCTCCTGGGTTCTTGTGTCTCCTCTGCTGTCTCTCTGTCGGCTGCTGTCTCTTTCATGCTTTTCCTAGCTCTCTGAATCTCTAACGCTTTCTCCCCCCCCCCATTTTTATTCTATCTCCGCGGTGACGCTTGACTCGGCTCAAATTAGCGAATCAAAGCTGTCGGGGAAGGTTAAGCGGCGGCGAGGCCGGCGAGTTGGTGCCCCTCGTCTCCGGTGTTTCTGTTTGAGTTCGGATTTCCTTGTGAAATTCTTTCCGCGGCTCCCACCTCTGCCGCTCCGGCCGCCTTATCGTGGCCAGCAGATGCCTCGTGTGAAATTACATTTCCACAAATCAATAGCCGGATCCCTGATACCGCCGCAGCACGGCGACGGCGCACGGCACGGACCCTGCCAAGTGTGCTACAGAACCCGACCGAATCCCACAATACATCTCCATGCGCACCCCGGGAGATTATCTGCTGCGTCTCCCACCTCCTCAACCTACCTTAATCAGTCGTTGGTCTCGTCTTAGATTCAGGAGCCGTACCCCTATCCCAAGCATGTTTAATACCCTCACTGTATTACCCTCTACCACTTCTGCTGGGAGGCTGTTCCGCTTATCTACCGCCCTCTCGGTAAAGTAAAACCTCCTTACATTAGATCTAAGCCTCTGACCCTCTTGTTCTGACGCTAACGTTCTTCATGCTTTATCCGCTGTGCACTGAATTATCCCACAACATCTGTGCAGGTCTTGAGGACTGCCATTCTCATCATCCATGATCATTTTTCTCCATATCCCTGGAGTTTCCTCACATTGTGTCTCCTGCACATTCCCTTCATGCTATTTGCTCTGCGAGTTCTCTTGACTGCATAGCTCAGTGTTCCCCCCAGGGCTGCTCAGTGTCCCCCCAGGGCTGCTCAGCATTCCCACGAGCTGGAGACGTCTCGGCTGGTTCGGTCCTGGTTCTGACACGACACAAGTCACGGTTTTTCGGCTTACCTTCCCCTGCTCCGCACTCACAAGATGTTAATCCCCGTTACTCTGCGCCCATGAGCTCATGGCCTGCTTTTTTATTGCATCCTTTTACACGCTTTCTTGCGCTGTCCCGGAAAACTCAGATCCTTGTACGCGGTGGCAGGGCCGTAGAGAGCGTTTGTAAGATCGCGTATGTGTAAGAGCAGTTTAGGTATTTGTGTGTTTGTAAACGTGTGTGTGTGTGTGTGTAAGTGTAAAGGCAGGGGTGGGTAAGGGCACTGTATGTGTATATGTGTGTTAATGGGCTGGTGTGTGTAAAGGCAGTGTGTGTGTATTTATGGGCAGTGTATGTGCATATGCATGTTAATGGGCAGGTGTGTGTAAGGGTAGTGCATGTGTGTGGGTGTATAAAGGCAGCATGTGTGTGTGTGTGTAAAGGCAGTGTATGTGTATATATGTGTGTTAATGGGCAGGTGTGTGTAAGGGCAGTGCGTATGGGCTGGTGTGTGTAAAGGCAGTGTATGTGTATATGTGTGTTTATGTGCATATGTAGGGGTGTGTAAGGGCAGTGTGTGTAAAGGCAGCATGTGTATGTGTGTTAATGGGCAGGTGTGTGTAAGGGCAGTGCGTATGGGCTGGTGTGTGTAAAGGCAGTGTATGTGTATATGTGTGTTTATGTGCATATGTAGGGGTGTGTAAAGGCAGCATGTATGGGCATCTTATTTTTACTCCATTTATTTCCTTTTTGTTCCCTCTTTAGAAAACCCACCGTGGGTCTCCATTAACCCCGTGAGAACCACAGGCTTCTGGGAATCACCGTTAAAAAAACAAAAACTACTTCCCTCTGCGGCTTTTGTTGTCTGACCGGCGTACCTTCAATGTGTAAAAATATAAGAAACCCCCTCCAAAAAACCTGGAACATCTTGTGTTTTTTATACCTTTTTAAATTCAAGGTAGTGTCATGTAGTCCGCAGTCGTAGACAAAATAAATTGCAGGGTTTGTTCGTTTTAAAGGTTTTATTGATCGGAAATCGGTGTACGTAGGGACTCATTCCGTCTCTGTAAGAACCATCTCTTTGCCTCTCCATCACAGAGCAAACACCCTTAGGTGCTGCCCGGGGACCTCGGTGGCCCAATTGAGTTTGCCAGCTCTTTTTTTCTTTTTTTCTCTTCTGAAAGAAATAGATCAATAAAATAAGGAATTCTCTGCAATGTAATCTGGTTACTGCGATAAAAAGGCTGGCTGGAGTTTTTTCTTCCCTGAGTAGGAAGAAGTAGATAAGAATTGTGAACTGCGCAGCAAGAAAGATACAAATCTGCTTATTAAGTGTAGACTCACAGATGCGTAACTTTACATTTTATTTTGTTACGTTGTATGATTCTGTGGAAGTGTCGGCCGACATTGTCATATCATACCTCCCAAGTGTCCCTGTTTACTTTGGCCAGTTCCTAGTGGGACTGAAGTCCCCCCTTGTCCCTCTTTCTTTCCCTCCTTGTCCCTCTTTCTTTCCCCCTTATCCCTCTTTCTTTCCCTCCTTGTCCCTCTTTCTTTCCCTCCTTGTCCCTCTTTCTTTCCCTCCTTGTCCCTCTTTCTTTCCCTCCTTGTCCCTCTTTCTTTCCCTCCTTGTCCCTCTTTCTTTCCCTCCTTGTCCCTCTTTCTTTCTCCCCTTGTCCCTCTTTCTTTCCCCCCTTGTCTCTTCCTTTTCTAGGAGGGCAGAATGTTTGCTGGTATGAGGGTATCGCAGGGTTCTACTGCCCTAAAAGACCCGATAATGTGTAAAGAAATAGCAAGAAGTGAATTGAATAAAGCCCCACCGTCTTAGGAAATAGGGAAATGTGTCTCTGTAACAGGACTGTCCCCTGGAAGTTAGGACATCTTGTTACCCTAACTTCTTCTTTTTTCTTCTTCTTGAGATCCAGGCCCATCAGCGCAGAAGCTGCCAAATACACTTGGGCTAAAAGAACGAAAACATGGTGACCCTTTAACCCCCTGCTGGGCAGTTCAGGACAGATTGCCCGGGATAAGCCTGAGGCTTTAACGTCTCGAGGCAGGAGCTGCCGGCGATGCGACTCGTCTGTGATGGTTATTTGAAAGGACGTTTTCCAACCGGCCCAACTAGGTAGAGCTTTTCCCCCCAGACGACCTCTCGTGATACGCAAGAAGGGAAGCTGAGGCTGTCTGTGGCACTCAGGATTAATAGGCTCACCCAGAACATGCGCAGGGTGACGGGCTCGGAAACCACTACTATAAAAATGAGCAGAAATCTTAGAATTTAGGAAGTCAACGCAGAGTAGTGAAGGGGTGAACCTCCCAGAGCGTCTTCAGGGTGAAGATAAGTCGCATCGTATAACATTTATCAGTAGATCAAATCTACAGAGCTGCAACTCTCATCAACCTCAGCTGAGCCACAACTGTGTTTCTCGGCCCCTTTTTCTGGAAAGTTTTACGTAGTCATTTCAGATAATGCGGGGAGGGATTTAATGGGGTAATTGGAGGAGTTGCCCCCGGTGCTTTTGGGACAATGGTTTCCATTATCATGGAAGCGGATGTAATTGAGGAATAATATCGGGTGTTGTGTATCTATCGCGCGTTACGGCTTTTCGGGAACAGTCGGAGGCTTCTTCTGGAAGTGGAAGACTCGGTAATGGAGCCTCACCCGGATTTATGTTTAAATGCCCTGAGACATCCCTTATTATATCATCATCCCTCCCCTCTCTACCTGTTGTGACTTGAATCTGTCTTGATGGAAGAACAACTTTGTAACTTTTTTGATATTATTCATAATAAATATATAAATAAATATATATATTATAAATACAACCGAGTAACACATTTAGAAGAATAAGGTTTTGCATTTGTATAAACGAAACGCACAATTGTGACTTCGAGGTTCTTAGCGCAACACTCGTACACGGCCAGCCTTCTGAGGAGCGAGAAAGAAAGGGAAAGAGGGACGGAGAGAAGGATTTAAGTACCCGAGAAGGACTGGCCAAGCTAAAGTGGGACAGTTGGGAAGTATATCTATCTTTCCGTCTCTCTCTGTGATCGTCTATTTATCTTTTGGAATTCAGGCTCATAGATCTATAGTGTATCTGGCAGCCGAGGAGTTAAGTATCTCATTTCATTCGCTTGGCTTGTGATCCCAAAACTCTCCAGCCGAGCACAGAGAGGAGGAGGTCTGTTTGTCTTGCTCCTCTACCTCCGCTCTCAGTAATGTCTCATTTACATAGTAATTAACCCTCTGCCGCCCGGATCACTTTCCGGCTCATTCTATGGTTCGTTAAGTTATGGAAAGATAGATCTAGTCGGGTTTGGAATAACATCAAAGTGTCGATGAAGGAGTTAACACAGAGACTCGCATGATGGGGGTTAAAACACTTCACATTTTATATTTAAATTTTTGTTTGTAAGAAACGCAGAAACAAAGAATTTGATGGTACGTAAAAAACACAATTTAGCAGAATGTATTAAAACTGCCCCCCCAGCATAATTATTTTTACCAATTTATGACACTTAGAGGGTTAATACATAGATAGGGACAGAACAACAAAACCAATTGGCCCATCTAGTAGTCTCTCTTGCCCTTTGGATGGTTAGCAAAACCCACCAGGCTGATATTCTGGATGTGCCTTTGGACCTTGAAGAAGAGGTGTGGAGCCAACTGAGATGCGTCTTTGGACCTTGGAGAAGAAGGATGGGTTGAGATGGCTCTCGGAAGGTTCCTTGCTAGAAGTTTCTGTCCTTGGGATAACTTGCGCTAACGCTGAGGCTTTCTTCTGAGTAGGGTCCCGCTTTATGTCTAGTATATTACGTCTTTAGGTCTCTTTTGTAGAAAGGCTCAGTTCTGCTGGTCATTTCTGGTCACCAGGATGCCCTCAGAGTCTCTGGCACCGACAGAGTTAGTTTGAGAGCTGCCAGCGTGTGGGCTCACAATGGAGGATCTTGGCCATAAACTCTGCGTAAGGGCTGAATTCCCCAGTTTTTTGGTATGCAGGGCAGGCGCCATCTCACCCTACCGCCAATTCTCGCATTCCACTTCCCCCAACAAAGACTTCTCAACAAGACTCATCAGCTGCTCCTCGGGATCCGGCATTTCTCTGGACAATAACAAAAATGAAATGAATAACAGTCCATTTTCGGTTAAAAACCACTCTTTGTCCTTCTTGTAATCGAATCCCTGTCCCAGTCTAGCGCAGAATAAGCAGATGGGTAGCCGCCTTTGCCTGTACCCTGGCACCTGTCTGCGGTACACCTGTCAACAGGTCACCGATACAGAAATATCTATCCGGGCTCTCTCGTTGCAGTCTCGTCTCTTCCACCGACAGCCGGATCGCGAGCTAGTACTGATCCTTATTGCCAAAATATAATGTGTTTGTGGTGAAATAACTTTTTGTAGGTGGGTGGAATCAGACTTAACGATGAATCGAAATTGACTGTATCTATTATAACATTTGAAACCTCCTCCTGATGGTCCTTTTTGAATGTTCTCTGGATTTCTCCTTCTGTCGAGTACGTAGTGCGTGACTGTCCCGACTCCGTTGTGTCAAACAGGGACTGCCATAAAGGCCATTTTCCCCCAGAATGTTAAACAATTTTAGGCATTTTGCCGGTAGCGTCGCACCAGGGCTAGACCGAGAAGGCTAGGTGGACCTCAACAAAAGGCCAATGGCCGCCAAATGACGTACATCCAGCCACCGGCTGGACACGCCTGGCCACGTTTAACCTTTTTAATGCGGTTGGTGGCTGGACCTGATCTGCCATTGGAGCAGCTAGGTATAGGGTACTGTTGGTCAGCGGTCCGCCGATGGGCCAGATGGGAAGTCCAGATCTGTTATTGGGTTCCCCCCACAAACCTTCCACTGTCTTTGCAGCTCAACCTCCCCAGCACTGAAGACGTTAAGAAGTTTGCTTTCTTCCTTCTCTTACCGTGCTGAACTAAACCTGCTGATTTAAACCGTTTCCAGCACCAAATAGACCGAGTAAGAGGTAGATGTCCCCCCAGGCGATGCTCTTGGAGCTCGGCCAAAGCAGAGCGTTCCCAAACGTCCCGACGTCGTTTCTGATCCACAGGAATGCCGCGTTCAAAGGTTGAGATCCCTTCTCCACTGGAAGGGAAGCCACCGGGCTCCATGTTCCGTGTCTTCGAGTGATTAGACATCAGTTTATTGTTTCTGATCAGATGCCGGTTATTGAGAAGGACTCGCCGTCGTGGCTGAAAACTCCCGTTCCCAGCTAAAAAATGTAATTGCGGAATCGCGGCCAAAAATCGAGTTTAAACAAATCCGTATATAAATCTTAAGAACGCGTAACTTCGCCGGTGTTCTCTTTCTTTCCTTTTTGTAATTGAGAACAAAGCCATTTCGTTTTTTTGGAGCGAGCTAATTATTTACTATCGTTTTTTCATTACGCGCTATATTTGTAGTTATTAATGTGAGTTTGGAAATGTTAATGGGCGTCCGGCCCAGCCGCCGCGCGGACTCGCCAGCCAGACCCAAACACGGGGCAACCTTTAAAACCCAGAATAAATATTATTTTAAAAGCGGCCCTTTCTGCTCGGCGTGTAATGGTTTCAGTGTATGTACGTGCGCGTGGTATAGCTATTAACCCCTTGGGCGGTTCCTAAACCCCTTGAAAACAATGCATTTTTGAGCCCATAGATGTACGGGCTCTGTCATAAAGGGGTTAAAGGGGTGGTTTAATGGCACCTCCACTGTAGAAGAATGCTTATCCCTCTGAATACTTTAATTTACATACATCCCAAAAAAATAAAGCCATTACCTGATTTAGAAGCTGCAGCCTTGCTGCTGAGGCTGCCCTCTTCTGCAGTGGTTTGATCGTTCTTGCCACTGATTGGCTGCCTGAAGCAGCCAATCGGTGGCAGGCGAGCATCCCCAATGCGTAGCTGTCCTATGCATTAAAGTCCATGTGATGGATGGAGCGCCCCTTTTTGGATTTACGCAATGTAAGAATGCGCTCGTATCCCACGTTGGGATCAAAACAGAAAGCAGAGGCCAGCATTTTGTGGCTACATTAAGTAAAAAAAAAAAAAGACTTTTTGTGCCGTCAGTGGGCATCCCGGGCTTTTGGGAATTCCGTACATGCGCTGGGCGTTGGAATGGACTGCAGCGTTTATGGTGTGGGGATGGTGGGTGTTCTTTGTATAGTCAAAGGGTCCTCAAAGAAACTCTGCATAGTTAGCATTTTTGTTTTATCCGATTCCTGGTTTATTATCTAAAATAATGGTGGCCATGGTGTACTAAATGCCTCGTTATCCCGCGGCTGACGTCCCTATGCGTTGACACGCTTATTTACCTCTTGATTCCCGTACTCCACGTTAAAGGTTTCTTCGAGTGCTTTCGGCTTCCTGCCGGTTATCCGAGTGAAGGATCTGTAATTTAACGCAGATCGGATTATTCCTAACGAGGCGTCGGAGGAAAACAAACTCATCCGTTCTGCGTAGTTCCTTAAATGCTGTCGGCTCCACGGACGGGCGGCGTTTTTACGGATGTGTCACACGTTTGAGTAACCGGTGGCTTCAGAAGACCTGTTTTGGGTTAAATCTCCTCGTAATCCAGTCCCTGGTTCTTGACTCTTCTCTTGGCCGGTTGTCTTATGATCTGGTAGAAGAGAATCGAGAGATATCAACGATTGGGGTTGTGGATAGAGGTATTGAGTTATGACATCATAGCCCGATGACCTTGGCCACCATGAGGATGACTGGTCTATGCTATTTGATTTCATAAATTGATCCTTCTGTTGAAGAAGACCAACAATTCATAGGTTCCTCGACCAAACCCTGGGTTCATCCGAGAAGAACGGAGCCGACCCGATTCCCCCCCGAGCGCGGTGACCATGGGGTATCTAGAAATTGTGGCATTGAGGCCTCGCGCTCCTGCGTAACCAGCCAAGAAAAATCGTGAATATTACTCCGTCTCAAGGACCCTGCAGGGTTTAATATGAAGAAGCGTTGGAAGCCGCAGGAAATTCACATATTTGCTTGGTAACGACCTTGAGGTCCTTCTGCATTTCTCTTCTGCAGGATTTGTTATTGCGATCGTATATTTATACATAGAGATGGAACGCCACGGATCGTTCCGGATTAGGGTTACCACATGTCTCGTTTTAAGTGGAGAAATCTAGAAAATCCATAAAACCTTCACTGCCCTGCATAATTATTTTTTATATATATATAATTTTTAACATTTATTTACGGATCCCCGATTTAAAAGGAAATCCTGGCCGTCCTACATAAACCTGCCATGAACCCTAGTTTAGCTTTGTATTTCAGGGGTTAAAAAAACAAAAAAAGGGGTTAGCAATGATTTGCAGTTGCGTGATTTTTACCACAGTCGTAAAGTGAAACCGTGCAGCCTTGCCAAGTGCGTTTCGCGAATATGATGTCATAGGTGTGGTTTTTTTTTTTTTGGTTTTTTTTTTTTGTTGTAAGGGCAATCATTTTAATTGTATCGAAGGGGATTTTCATAACGTTGTTGTCAGCGTTGTCGCCGGCGCTTTCTCTGGGAATGAAGTTAAAGGACGGAGCTGAATGGAGGTTATTCATTGGCGGCCGCTGAGCTGTTTGTGGATAGTAACCCTGACGCTACTGGATTGTTTCGATCCCACGCTACTCAAGTTGGGTCTGGGTTGTTGTTTGCGGGATTATACCAGCAGATCGTATTATTACGCTGGTTTTCCGGAAGCGGAGGGGTTAAGGACGGGGTCTTTCGGGGTGATGGCGGCCCAGCGCATGTTTGCTCTCCAGGGAATGTATGAATTGTCGGCATTGCTGAGTGTGTGGGTTCGGTCCTGGAATCCCGGCCACGCGGAGAACATGCTCCTGCCGTGTCGGTATGGGTGTAGCCGAGAGCGTCCCGCTGTTTGAATGTGTGTTGTTAGCACGGTGTGAGGTCTGGCTTGAGGCTTCACACACCTTTTTGGCATAGAAAGACTTTATTAATTGGGCGAGATGAACGTTTGCCGGCGGCCCGTTGTCGGAATGGCTCTCGCTGTCGGGGCTCGGGCCAGAAGAAGACGATTCATCACCTTTTGTTTACCCTGAAGCACCATCTTTGAATTTAGAAGGGAAGCGCGCTCCGTCTACCGTACGTCGAGCGGCCAACGGTGTCCTGTAGAATTAATATACGGCCCGGACAGGGAAAGACAGGAGGCTGACGGGAGAAGGTCACATCTTATGAGATACCTGCCAAACAGACGGGACGCCGCTACGGCCGATCTAATCTCTCTTCCATTCCCATAGCGACAGGCGGAAGCTCCAGGCCCGTTCCGTACGATGCGATGTGACACACGCACGGCCAAGATGTGGATCATTGAACGTGTCCCTTAGAATATGGCTTGACGCGGTGACACGGGGGGAAAAGAGACGTGCAGTTCATGGAGTCTGTCTCTCCCAATAAAGCGCTGCGTTGAGAGAGAGCGAAACCGACGCCATGTTATGCTCGTACCGGGGTTCCGAAGTGACACCGCGGGGATACCCATAGAATCCCACCCCGCTATTCTATATCTTCTGGATCGCAGAATATCACACGACCGAGTAATTAGCCTCCTCGCATCTCCGTCTGCGCTGAAATGCCAGATACTTTGGGATCTCATATGCTGCTGACAGATGGGCTTTGTTTTACACTTATGAGGATAATTTTCACCAATTAAGAAGCAAGAAAAGAGATTTCGTTGATGGGGAAAACCGGGTGCGGCGGCGGCGCCCATCATTTTTTAACAAAGGGATCCAGTTCTTAGCAAATTCAGTGAGGTTGGGCAAATATAACTCCGATTACCCCCAGCCAGCCTCGGGGTAGCGATGGAAAAAAAAAAAAGTCTCTTATTTTTGAATGATCGGTAAAACGGGCATATTAACCCTCTCCAGGTGCTCCACCTTTTTAAGGACACGTGGCCCCGAGCGGAGGTTAACTATGGAGGCCGCGCCAACCTCATCCTATATCCGACCTTTACGTCTGATGTGAGCACTCCAATCGTTAATAGAAGTAAGGAAATATTTTTAAAGGACTGTGCTTCCTAAACAGGGACACTTGGGAGGTGTAGCTCCTCTGTACTAATCGCATCACATACCCTTCACCCTTTAACTCTCCGGAACTAATTGCGCCACGGGTCTGATGCGCGCAGAATAACGGTATTGAGTATCTCTCAAACCAGTCACCGTGGAACAAGGTTATTCCGCTTTCCGCAGTCGCGCACACGCAGGGAGTCCGACGCAGAATAACAGATTAACAGCTCGACAACTAAACACCGTACAATAAAGACAAAAGGTCTAGTTTCTTATGCGCTTCCCTCTTTATTTATTTTATCCAATCGCATTTTTTAGCACTAAGAAGGAAACGGTGACCGGTGGATCGCTGTAAGGACGGCCAGTAGCCTCTCTGGTGTCCCAGTCATCCCAGTCGTCTCCTGGGCTCCTTCTTCTAGGCATTGCCCGGGGCCAGTAAACGCAGGCTCTCGGACAAAGCAGTTCCTTATGGCAAGCTCCTGGCTCGGAAGAGGTTAATGCTGCAATATGCAATATTCCTGTCAACGCTGTCTTTGTCCTCTCTGCCTGAAACCGCGGAATCGGCCCTGACCGTGATTTTCAGAGAGCCCGCAGAGTATTGACATTCTGCCTATTCTAACTATTAACCAGGTTTCCTTTTTTAAAACCCATTCCGCCCGCCGCACAAAATGCACCAAACCCGGGAAATGCATGGATTAATGCGTTTGTTGGGTTGCCTTTGCTGGTGGACCCATCATCGGGTGATCGACCTGATCCTTTAGGATTCCAAGTCGCAGTCTGTTTTGTTGACCCCCTTCAGTCCTGCAACATTAGGCGCGTGGTGAGGTTGATGAACCGGCGGCGGATGGCTGGAGTACTGCGTGTGAGCCTCTCAGCCTCTCGCAGATGGACCTCGATGCAAAATATTGGAGATGGGTGAGGAACGCAGGACCTTGAAAAATAACCCTCATTACGTCCAAAAGCGGGAGGAAGAAAAATAAACCAACGAAGGAGGGAGAGAGGAACGAGAGGGATTTGGGATGGCATTAAAGAGTAGAGCGGAGACGATATGATTAAAGTTAAAAGCCAAGGATGCCGCGCTTCAACCGCGTCGGTGGAAGCTGGGAATTTGCCAGGGCTACATGTAAAGCCAGTGGGTGCCCAATCTTCTTCTTCTTCTTCTTCTTCTTCTTCTTCTTCTTCTGGGACTATACTCCCTGAAGGGGTCTGTAGCCCCCTTCCCTCTCTGGTAATGGGCTGGACCTTCTTGGTCCCCCTTCCCGAAGAGGAGGGAGTAGGACTTGCCCAATTCTTGATACCCCCGACAATGAGGGCAGATGGAAAAGTAGGGTCTTCAAGCGAGTGTCTCATCCATACTCTCGCCTCCGGTGCCCATAAAGCTTTTCTAACCCATTTTAAACTATTTTAGTTTATAGATTTTTCTTCCTCAAGATTTCCATCTGCCCGTCTACCGCGTTCTTCCAAAGTGGCTGACGTTGCCGTGGGAAGTTGCGGGAACCGTAGAAAAGCCGTAACGCGTTTTGCCCCGGAGCTGTTCTCGTTATAAGTAGAACATTGTCAATGCCGATATCTTGCACCTTCCTTCACTACGGCTTGTGTGGAGGGCAAGTCTCGCGATGCTCCGGGCTGGTGGGAATTACAGTCTGCGCACAGCGGTTGGCGATCTCTTCCTTTCGTTTTCTATCTCCTCTGTGCTTCGTGTATTATTTTCCTGGCGCTTGCGTCCATGACTCCATCCATCTAGAACCCTCCACATCCATCCTCATTTCTTTTGTCTCTCCCTCGCTTTGTAACTTGCCGTGTATCGCTCCTCTCTCTGGGACACACAATCTGTCATTCTACGGGACTCGAGTAAACAGCCTTTAGCCGGCTCGCCGCAGCTGTACACTTTCGTTATTAATGATCACATCAACGTCTAGACTGGAAACAAAATGGGATGGAACTGTATCCGGCCAAACTTAACTGACGGCCATATGTACGTATGTAACTCCACCAAACCATGACCTTGGCGTGACTCTCAAGGCTTTCAACTCCACTCTTGGATGGCGAGCGTTTGTGCCGCGCTCATGGACCTCGTTCGGCCGCATCCACATAGCTCGATCCGTTTAAATGCTCCCCATCCTACACCTTCTCAGCTACTCTCTCGCGCGCTGTCTACTGCGCTCTGAACGTTCTGAAACTGTTGAATAAACCGAGCGCCGCGCGTATGTTATTCTGGATGGTTTTGCAAACAGATACTTAACGAAATGAAACTCCTGACTGTGACAGACGGTACCTTAAACTTGAGTCTCTACGTGCGCCAGATGGCGAGCAGAACCAGGTATCACTTCATGCCACAATGGTGCGTATCAGATTCTTTGTGGACTCGCGCTAATTGGCTGCTTCTTAGAAACAAAATATCTAAACTATGTTCCAAAAAATATATATATTGTGACGGATTTAAGGAGTAGGACGCAGCCTTCAGGCGGAATCATTGAGTTGTGTTGGTTCCGCCTTAAGAATCCAAGGTTTCCTTCAGAAATATGACCGATGTTGGCCCGTTATTCCCTGGTACAACGCTGCAGCTTATACATTTATCGTAATATATGCTTTGTCCGGCTCCCTACCCTTGGTTGGCTTCATACATATAAAATAAGTGTGTGACGGAGGTCACCTTTTACAACGGCTTCCAAGAATCCGTGAGAGCGATGAGGAACGGGGCGTTGGAGACCTTATTGGTAGAAGACCAAAAGCTTATGATCGCACGCGCATAGATCGGCATATTGTACACTTCAGGGGAATTTTATGAAAAATTAAATGCAGAAAAAAAAAGGAATTCAAAACTAAAATTGTTGCCAAAATTGTACTAAAAATAATATAATTATAATAAAAAAATAAATAAATCCCACCGCTGCCACCAGTATGGACATGGTTTTTATAAATGTACCCGCCGCAATTCCAAATAAATTCCGTTGGTTGCCAACTTGTTTTTGATTCATGCTCAAGCCTTGATATCATTTTTTTTTGTGTGTCTTCTGCTTTTTCTAATACCCATAATTCCTTGCGATGCCAGGGTATTTGTGTCTATACCAATTATCCCGCAGCCCTGGAGGTACCAGGCTCCTCAGTCTGCCAGCCCCTCCTGCGGCGCCAGTGGATGAGCGATTGAATTTCTGGAGAATGGGGCTGAATTCAGGGTACAATTGGAGCTGATTGCAGCTGCTTATTCCACGGCGGACTCTGTAATTCCTGCCAGGTGCTCGGGCTTCGACGGAATAAGAGAAATGAAGACATTGAGGGAGGATAACGGGCTGCTTGGAGAGGAGGAGGAGGATGGGTCAGTAATGGCGTTACATTAAAACAGAAACTACGTAACCCTTTTGAGTTTGCAAATGTTCTCTTTAAATTATGCAACGTTGCACGTGTGCCAACGCGTTTCGGATCTTAAATGGATATTAACAGATTTCGGCCCCCATCCAATCTGCCCGCTTCAAACCTTAATCAGTCATCGGTCTCATCTTAGATTCAGGAGCCGTATGTCTATCCCATGCATGTTTAAATCCCCTGACTGTATTACCCTCTACCACCTCTGCTGGGAGACTGTTCCACTTATCTACCCTCTCTGGCCAGATCGTCCGACTGCATTGTTGGTATTTCTCGATGTTACATTTCACATACGTCTCAGGCATATACAATCACTGGTGTAATAAAGCTCCTAATATATAGTATATATGTTTTTAAAATATATATATATATACTAGTCCCCAGCGCATGCCTTTATATTCTGCCGTCTGTTATTGTTTTTATTTCTTTTTGCGGTAACTAGTTTTCCCCAATCTGTTCATCATACTTCACATAATTATTATGCCGAATGTTCTTTTGAAACTTTTTAGAACCGAATCAACTATCATCGCTGTACAATTCTCTTCTTGTGAGAATTCTCTTTTTCTTTTTTTTTTTTTTTTTTTTGCCCCCCGACCTTTCTCCCATCTGCCCTTGTAACCAGGGCCGACCCAAGACATAATGCCGTCTGGAGCGAAGTTTAAAATGACGCCCCCCCCATGCCGATGCCGGGGGGGGCGGCATTTTTAAACTTCGCCGACGCCATTATTCGATGCTAATGAAGTCCGTTTCCCCATAGACTTGCATTGGTCACAGAGTCCAACTGGTCAATTAAGACTGAGCCATTCTATTGTTTCCCATAGCCAGCTGCCTAAAAACATTATATTATGGAACTGTTTCAATAAAAGAAAACAGAGCGATATTTCTAAAATCTGATTCTAGGAATAATTTTTTTAAAAAAAAATAATAGCAGGACTTCCCTGTTAAAGCGATACGATTTGTTCGGCAGAGCTAGGAATCCGAGTAGCTCTTTTGTGACACTGCGGGGTAATAATTCTCATTCTAGTTTCTGTTTGCCGTTCTCCTGGCTTCGGGGTCTTCCAAGCTCTGGAAAAAAAAAAGACATTTCCATCCCTGATTGTAGCATTCATTTTTCATAAACGTCTCGTAGGGGTGATTACTTCAGCGCGCGACTATATTTGAGTCGGAATAAAAAATAGCTGGTTCTCCTCGATTGAAGGGATTTCGCTCCGGGTTAAATTATAAAAGCAACCATTTTATCCCAGTCAATAAAGAAAAGGTCCCGAACTGCAGAACGCGTCCATCTCTCCACCTAAACACACGCTTGGTGATGTAGCAGACAGCCCGAGACCCCGAGACCGCGATTTAATGCGTATTCTGAGACTTTCTGATCTTTGAGAAATGGAATTTATCGTCGTTCCTTTCTTGAAGGACCCGAAGAAACGTCTGATATGTAACGGACGCGTCTATATTTACAAAGAGAGCGTGTCGGAATCCATTATGAAATGCGTTGGGCCGCGTTTCCTGTCCTCCGATATGTTTGTTTAAGGTTTATGCAGATACCTTTTGTCTGGATCCTGTTTACCGAGCCTAATAACATATTTGCTTTCTGTTTTTAACCCGTCGATTGACTCCCTTCAGTCTGAAAATGCTGGTTATGGTCTCCATTTCCAGTTGGCTGCGCCCGTAACGTGCATACATAGCTTCTCGTTCTATTTCTTGGAGAAATGATGTCGTAGAATGATCTTTTTAGTTAAAACCAGCACACGACTTCCCATTCTTTGATTCTGTAAACATGATGGCTGAGGGTCAGGCGGCAACGTTGCTCATGGTGGACTCTTACTGGGGACTGTGGTGGACAATTTAATGATGTTCTATGGACCTTCACAACCCTTGCCTCTGACACCATTGCTTATCCCTCTTGATGACCAGTCAAGGACTTCAGTCTACAACGTGGTGGTTTCCACCTACTTGTTTCTCCTTTGGTTCTTTCCATTTTTTTTATAATTATGCCCCAAATCTTCAGACATTCTACATGGCAATGTCTGACCAAATCCAAGTATAAGTCTAGAACTTTATTCTTGACTACCACTACCTTTCCTTTTAATATTCCTTGTTTCTTAATTTAGGATCACGTAGGCCTACTAACTACTTGGCTCATTAGCGGAACCAGTTTGAGAATCCGCTCTTCTTGTCGTGACTTTGCCCAAGGCTCTCCCGGCCGTTATAACCCTTCGCTGCCGTTCTATCGTCTTTCAAATAACGCAGAGCGGAGAGCTGCCATGTGTCGTCTAATGCGCATGAAGGATTTTTGTTGCCACCAATTAATGATCATTATCATAAAATCATGTAGAACACCGAAAACAAGTTTTGTTTTTTGTGTTTTATCCCTTTGTCTCTTTCATAATAAATGAATATGACTATCTTCGCTCCGCTGGCCCACAGATCCCAGCCTTTGAAGTTGGCGTGTTTCTTCTAAGGAGCTTCTAATACTTCCTCGGCTTCCTTCACGGTTTCGGTTCTTATCCTGGATTCCCCTGGGGTCTTTTCATTCTTCATGGATTTTAGTGCTGTTACTTCCAGAACAATACGTTTTGTCTCCTTGGTATCTTCTCGTTTTGCTTCTCTGCTCAATTATTCCTCGTCTTGCCTACAATATTGTATAGTGTTTTGTAGAAGTCAACTGGCTCTTCCCTTCACAGTTGTGTCCTCTTTATTATGGATCCATATATGCTTGGAAAAACTTTCCCAATATAATTTTTGTGGGTTTTTTTTTACCCAATAACCGAATATTTTATGTTTTTTTTTTTTTTGTTGTTGTTTGTTTTTTGTATTTATGGTCATTATTTCTGGTAGATCTTCACTACATAACCCTGTGTGTCCCTTGATTTTTCTTCATTCAGTGCATCTCCATGTTTTGGATTTTTCTAGTGTTCTGATTCTGTGCTTTATTTCTTAATTTTTGTCCCCCCCCCCCAAACTGCTTTCCACATTGCTATTTTCTTAGTTTTATATTCCGTTTTCTCAATTTTTCCCCCTGTGCTTCCAGCTATAATCTTTTTATGAGTTTTTCATAATTGTTTGCTTTAATATTCTCGCGCAACCCAAGCATGCTAAAAGGCATTTTCATCCGGAGTCTAGCAGAAATAACCCGTCTCCCGTATCTTTGTATGGTGTGTGTACAGCTTGCGTGTCGCGAGCCGGGACTGAGTGGGAAAAGTTGTTTGTTAAATTGGAATTGCAGCCAATAGGAGATGGAATCTTTGTTGTGCGCTTTCCATTGGCTTAACTGTAACGATGACGGAATTCATTGTATTAGAATCGAACATTATGAGGACACCACAAGGGCGATCCCAACGTCCCCTCCTTGTTAATGGAGGCCAATTGGTGCTTGGGTCTTCTGAAGGCTATGAAGACTTGGCCGTTGGCTTTTGATGGCGTAGTCCTCAACCTTAAACTGTTTTAGACCCTTTAAGCTATAGCTACGAGGATTAAAGGAAAATCAATTTTGACCAAGTCTCCACTAGGATCTGGTTTGTGTTCTTGGGATTGGTAGACCACCATTGAGTCATGGATCTCTCTCTACTATTTAATGGCTAGCCATCAGTATTACTGTATATAGTGCTGGGGGGCTATCACTGTATACAATCCTGGGGGGTTGTTGCTGTATACAGTGCTGGGGGGCTATCACTGTATACAGTCCTGGGGGGTTGTTGCTGTATACAGTGCTGGGGGGCTATCACTGTATACAGTCCTGGGGGGGTTGTTGCTGTATACAGTGCTGGGGGGCTATCACTGTATACAGTCCTGGGGGGGTTGTTGCTGTATACAGTGCTGCGGGGCTATCACTGTATACAGTCCTGGGGGGTTGTTGCTGTATACAGTGCTGGGGGGACTATCACTGTATACAGTCCTGGGGGGTTGTTGCTGTATACAGTGCTGGGGGGCTATCACTGTATACAGTCCTGGGGGGTTGTTGCTATATACAGTGCTGGGGGGCTATCACTGTATACAGTCCTGGGGGGGTTGTTGCTGTATACAGTGCTGGGGGGCTATCACTGTATACAGTCCTGGGGGGTTGTTGCTGTATGCGGCGCTGAGGTTATGGCCAAGGAGAAAAATATTTCCACGGGACTTCTCCTTTCACATCCTTACAACATTTGTAGCATCAGCCAGTTTCCCATTTCCCATTCTGCTCTATATTTCACCCGTTTTAGTAAATGATTACTTCTCCTCCGCTCTAAACGTCTGCATTAGCTACACCTTTTAACCCCTTCATTTAGGACGGTATGCTTGGGTTCTTCTCCATTTGATTAGTATGAAGTTAACCCATTGGGGTGAGGGATGTTGAAAGGCCGCGGATAATCCTCGAGGAATATCAATCAGTCCGTATTCCCAACGGCCTGGCGCTAGGCTCTGGGAATGACGGCGGAGAGAGGAGGGAGAGAAAGGACGGCGCATGCAGATTAAGGCAGAGCGGGGTTATTAACAATTAGACTTTTGGAATTAGACATTTGGATTAGAAAAAGCAATATGCACAGGAATTAGCCGCAGAAAATGACGTCCTTCAAGTCCGTAACAGTATTTTTAGTTTCTTCCAATTAATAATAGAGGTTGGGCAGAAGCCGTTAGCGCGGGAAGCGATGAGAACGAGTACAGGATCCTGGATTGTATTTTGCATAAAGATCTCGTGTGAGATATTTCGCTCGGTCATGGGAGGTGAAGGATTATTGCTTCGCTGAAACTGAGATTTGTATGAGATGTTCTTGAATATTTTATTTGCGCATTAGAACTTTTTTTTCCCCGTTTTCTTCTCCAAGACCTCATGCTGGTTGTTGCTTCTTACAATCTTATTTACAGTCCAATAAAAAAAATGTAACAAATAACTGTGACATTAAAATGTAATTGTAGCAAAATACATAAACATAACTATTTAAGTTGCATTTTTTTTCCCTAAAATGTTTCAGCCAAAAATGTTACTTTCATAAGAAAATATATATTTTTCGATGTAGCTCAATATTTACAATTTTTTTTCCCCAAATATTCAAATGGGTGCAAAATATTTAGCTGGTGAGCAGCTAAATACATGTTTAAAGAGAAAAAAAAACCCAATATATTTACCAATAATAATAAAACTTCTTAATAACCACCAAACCATTAACATGTTATAATACACAGACCATTTTTTATTTCACTTTAATTAAATTTTTTTATTAGTTTTATTTATATTATTTTTATATTATTTATTTATATTATTTTTAAATAATTTCTTTTAAATCATTTTATTAAGAGATTTTTATTTCACAAAATATGTATTTATTTTGTGAAATAAATATATGTATACGAACAGTGTTAACTATTTTGGGACTGGGTTGTTTCTTTTCGTGTTCCGACGCCAGAAGCGATGCGTTCTCTTCTATGGTGTAAGCGTGAGTGTGTGGACGGGCTGTGGATAAATGCTTGTGTTGTATCTGCGTTCCTTGATAGCATCCATTGTGGAGTTTATAAAGCGCTAACATTCAGCAGAGATCTGGAAGAGAGTTCCGTTTCCCATCCCCCATCTATATGCGTGCAGAATACATTATGTGCCCGGGAGTTTGCAAGGGGCTAATCGGGCTGAGTGACATCTTCATAAAGCCCGGAGTGGAGGATGGATCAGATGGCAGGGGGAAGACGTGGTTCCCTCTCTGTCTTCCTTTATTCCCGCTAATCCCCGTGAGCAGCGGGGGAGAGAGAGACGCTTTTTATAGCGATGATCTGCCGTGCTGACATTGTGGGGTCATGCGCAGCCAGAGACACAATCCGCTAGTTCCTGCCTGTGTATGACACTAGGATGTCGTGACTTCTGTATTGCTTCTTGTTTTGTGATCAGAGAGACAGTTGGGGGGGGGTAAATAGGGCACCATTTTGTTTGACTTGTTGCTGTTGGATAAGGGCTCCCTCCTCTCTATGGACCTTGGGCCGTAGGAAATCCCCATATCTCTCAGCTGAAGGTTTTCCCGGCTGTCCTGTTTGGTCTGAGCTTACCTGTCCGGCAGGTGCCATGTTTCATGTCTTACATAGCAGGGGATCTCTTATCTCTCTCCTCTGTCTGTTGGTGTTGACTCTCTCTAATATTTTTCCTAGAGGTGATGTGTCCCGGCTCGTCGTATACTCATTATTCAGCATGCCGGCCGTCGATCTCCATGGTTCTTCCATTGCCCAGGTTGCCCTCTGTTGTGTCTTAATGTCTTCAGCCTTCTTCCGCTGTTGGGTTCTTCTTTAGCCGACATCTTATTAAATCCATCCTGATAATTCCTCTATACCCTGGATTATCTGTCCCCCCCCTGCGCATGACGTGTAATAATTTGGAATAATTAGCAAACCTTCTGCATCTCTCCTCTCTGCACCCTTCCTCCTTTTGATCTCTTTGTTCGAAGCATAACTCCATTTTGGCACGGAAAGGGTGGAAGTCCGTAGCTTTGCCTGGACTTCGAATCTGGCGTCAAGGTCTTTTGAGTTAAGTGTATAAGCTGCCAGCCGTAATGTGCGGTTACAGATCTCCGCTGCATTATTGATGCCGCTTTTTAGTGGTGAAACATCTCTTTTTACCGGCTCCTTGCCGCGCGCTCTGTGGGAAGCCCGGGCTGTAACCGCACTTATAGATCTCGCTCACCCAGGGGCTCACCTCTCCGCAAATTTAACAGGACACCCAATTCAGTGGTTAAGCAAGTGATTATGGCTACCGTTTAATCTTGAAGCAAAAAAAAAAGAATATTTTTTTGTATAATCCAATTCATGACCTTCAGAGCTCACAATCCTGATTGCTCCGACACGGCTACTCTGCAGATTTAACCCCTCGTGTCATCTAGAGAGGAGAAATTCTCCCAAGTTGCTCGGCCAGCCTTGTTTACTGGAAATGGAAGTCGTTAAGGCCGGTGTGCCAGAGATTCCACATCCAGGTTGTTTTGAAAGACTTGTTGGCTCCTCCACCGGTGCCCTCGGGAAGCCATAGTGGTGATAGGACAAATGAGCGTTAGAACGGTGGTGTTCCACAGCGGTTGAAGGGACTTTATACCCGATTACATGCTCTCTACTAACTTAATGGGGTTGTCTGTGGTTTCTGGGACACAGACAAACTCCACGGCCCATTGTACAGCAGGCAAGGTACTTTAGCTCTGGTGAAACCACTTGCACACAATGGTCTACACGGATCTCGATTGCAAAACAGAGCCTTAAAATTCCCTGATTTTAGAAGCACTGGAGGCGTTCTTGGTATAAGGGAGCTTTGGGGAACTTTGTGAGCCAACACAATGCCGGTCAACCAAGCTTAGAGACTCCCTGGTGGTAGAGCGTCGTGGCCGGCTGTCCACCTGACCCTGGAGAGACCCACCGGATTCTGCAAGCCAGCTGAGATATCTCCAAGAAACGTACATGTGCTAGCGGGGAAACGAGAAAGCGAGCCACTGGCAAACGCAGAGCGGAGCTGGCTAGCGTGTATACCGGCAGCAACGCCCAATGTTTTGACGGTTTTCCCATCTGCTTCCCCCGGTCCCCCAGTTACCAGAAGCGGCACCAGATTTTATGAATGGCGAAGGGATTCCGGACGGAACGTTATGTGTATTTTATCAACTGGCTCGGTTTCTTTTGCTCTGGACGTGCTCCCAGATTTGTAACCAGGCGGTTTTCAGGACATAATCCGCTTTGTGGTATGTTAGTAACCCTTTGATTGTCAGATGGGTGTTTTTCCCTAAATCCATAGGATTGACAGACGCTGTCGCGCTTTCCCACGCCGCTCACTATTCCTCTGTGTAACTAAACTGCTCCGTATGGTGACGGCTTATTATTAAGATCAACAACTTTCATCTTCTACATCATTTTCCGATCTCGAGCAGCCAATATGCAGACGCTACGATCATATTTCAAATTACCCGTTTTATCTTCTACCACTTAAACATTGCTAAATAGTTTTCGGATCGATACAGATGCGTGCTCGCGTGAAATAGTAATCTCTTGACTGTTGTTTTTCGCGATACAAATGGCAAAGATCCTGCGTTCCTGATTGGGATTCGTCTTCAGCAAAGGTGTCCTACAGCTTTTACCCAACTCCAGTTCCCAAGAAACTTCGCTTTATTAATGAATCGGGAGAATTGTCAAAAAAGTTAAATAAACCATGAGATACAATTCCCATCATCCTTATTCGGTAGTATTATTAGCGATACTTGTTCACGTTAAAGACCAAGTCTAATTAACCTTGATCATAAAGATATGATCTTGATACCCAAGCGGAATGTCTGTACATGCAGGGCGGGTACAAAGTGGGATAATAAAGTATTTTTATTTATTTTTTTGATAATTTGTTTCTCGTAGGAACGTTTTCATTGACAAGGAGCTAGGCTACGCCAAGACCTCGCCGCTTTTATCTCGCGTCCTCATTAGAAAAGCCGCAAGCAGCGTTATGCGTCTCAGAGATTCGCGGGGACCAATTTTACCAACACCTGTCTACGTATCTGTTTTTGGCAATGAATAGAATCGGATGCGACGCGTCTCTCAGCTGGAGAAAGAAAAAAAACATCTCCAAAGGGTTCCGATGAATTCATAATCTGCTCTTCCATTAAATGCCAAAAGAGTAATTTTCTATTATGATACATAGTTTCCAGCTGTCAAGGTAGGAAGACGAGACACTCTTAGAATGCTTATGCTTTGGGTTCCAAATCGGGCACAAGGCGGTTTGCGAGGGTGTTGAGGACGTTGCCGCTTGTTGGTAACGCGTGTTCATTGATTAGATGGCTCCACATGGGGCGCATCAGACAATCTTATCTGTAATCCTCACCTACATCAAAAGATCTGAAGCTCCGTATCGTGTGGCGTTGGCTTTGCAAGATGAGCAGATATTCTAATAACAAAGATGACCCAGTTTGTTTCAATGAGATGGTTTATATTGTTTTTTCCCCCCCAATGGGTGGAGAGTAAAAGAATGTTGGTGTGAAACTCTGTTATGTTAGACCAGTAGGAACTGGTAATTGGAAAGTCTTCTAGATGGTGGCCACCGGGATCATCTACTGGCTGGTAGCTGGAGCTAGCCACGCTTAGCCCTTACTGAATGACCCCAAACCCCCATGTAGGATTAGTAGGAACGCCGATCTCTTCCCTGAAGTTGGGTGTGATGTGTATCAGTGAAAAGCATTGCATGATTTCAGCGCTGGGTCAATATTGGACCCGATCCCATAAGTTGCACATCAAAGAAGTGCAGATCCATCACTTCTTCTTCATAAAGGACAGTGCTTCAAAGCTGAATTAGATATAATTATAAAGATCAATGTGTATATTGACCTGAAAAAGTGATTGCGCGGTGTCCGCCTTCAACCGTTAAAGAGCAACTTATCCCAGGGCATATCCTAAGTAACTGTACTGCTAATAATCTAAGGGTTAAAAGCTTATTTTTCTTTAAGACCGGCCAAATTTCATTTAATATAAATCTTCTTATTAAAAAGTACGGAGCTTTGTAGAAAATATTATAAGTGAAGTTAGAGACCCATGACAAGTAATTATACTTAGTGTTGCACCACCACACTTTGAGAAGAACTTGGTCCTTGATACGGGAACAGCCCCACAGGATGGATGGAAGAAGTGGGTTTGGTTCCCAAAAGGCGCCCCCCCCCTCCTTCTCTTCCATCCTGAACATCTTTTGAAGCCAAATTCCAGCTTTTGCGTTTGATCTGTCTGCTTTAGCGGCGAGGGAAAGCGTGGAGCTTGCACAGATATCTCTCGCTCCGGGGAAGGAAATGCTTTGAAGAGTGTGGGATTATTCTGCTTCTCCCTCCTGGGATCCTGCGGAGTTCTCCGTTCTGAGCGGGAGGAAGATTTCAATTGCTGGATTACGGTCTGCGCTCCAGTTAAAGAGATTTGCTCCTTCCACATGATTGCTACAATGTCAAAGAAAGAAGCATCAGGAGCTGAGTTGGCTTCAGGTAAATTAAGGTTATAGAAACCATCTCCTTCTCGGTACCTGCGGAGTCGTCATGTGTTAGACACTAATCCCCAAGTGACCAACTTCGCCCATGGAACAACAAATGAGATCTTAATGGAAAGCGCCCTTGGTGCATGCGATGGAGTCAGTTTGGCCGAACGTTCTACCGTTTTCCTTGGTTTAATTCACATTCGGTTATTAGACTGTAACTGAAAGGGCAGTCGAGGGGACTGTCGGCTTCTGTTTTCACACGTCGTCACATTAGAACTCTTTAATCGAAGAGGAGAACTGAGATTCCTGTATCCGTGTCGTCTTTTTGATTGTGACCGAGCCATGAGTTTGGTCATTAGGCCTTATGTTCTCGGGTAAATCACGTGACCCATTTTCCTCTTCATTCTTTTTTTGTGGGTGTTTCTTTAGTCCTTTTTCGTTGGGTTATCACATTTTTATCTCTTTCCAAAGAAACGTGGAAAGTTATAATGTGGGTTAGGTTTAACAAGGTGAAGGACTTGGCACCATTGGCTGGTATCCTTCAAAAGAGGACCATTCTACCTCGAGTTGGCGTTGAAGGAAACAAATTGTTACTTCTTAAATCGTCTTGTGTTCTATTGCAGTGAAATAATCTAGATTTGAATGTTCTCCTACTGTCTCTCTACATCATAGTTCTAGTAGGTATCCAACAGAATAATCCCTATCTGTCTTGACAATATTTCAACCTTGATAAGATCATTGCTGAGCACCAAATATAACCTTTGGTATTTTGCGTTGGGCGTGTAATCGGTGGAATACCTTTTGAGGTTGGGTCTCCTTTTGTAAGATATCTTATTGGAACGTTGTAACGGAGGCATATCAAACAGATTGTCTACATCTGAGAACATTTAGAGCCTGAAAGGAACTTTTTTTTTTCATTTTACTTTCCTTCTTACTAAACAGAATTAGCCATATTTATCAAAAAATAGTTCTGGTTCAAAGTGTTAAAAACAGAGCAATCAGCAGGAACGTTCCGCTTTCTTCCATTATGATTGTACCATTTTCTACTCTTTCACCCGAATTGCTCTTTTTAAATAAGATTGAGACGCATTTATAAAAAGGACTAAATTTGTAGCAATCAGCAAAAGCGTTTCGTTGGTTTTTTTTATGGTGATTCCTCCACATTAACAAAGTTGCCCTGGATTTCTCTTTTATAAATATGACCTAATGTGTAATGATGTTGGTTTTTAATAGCAAGTTCCCATGTGGCTTTTCCATGATTGCTCGTAAAAGCTCTACCTCAGATTGTGACGCGTCTCATTCCCTAAGACCATCGGTAACTTCAGAAGAGGACAATCCTCCCAAAAAGAGTGTCATTAGTCAAGACCTAGAATGGGACGACCTTGGTGGAGGTGCGACCGACCCTCAGTTCAGCAACGGTTAGTGTCACTAAAGCCAATATGGACCCAGCTGTTACTGAAACTGGCTTCTACCGGTGGAAGGCGATGGGTCCAATCGACGGAATGCCATGGGTCCAATCGACGGAATGCCATGGGTCCAATGGAACGTCAGGGGAAATGATGCAAGAGGATGACAGACCAAGGCCAGTAAGGTAGTATGATTACTGATGTAAGGCTGAACAAAAATTAAGGGACAAACTGGTGTAAAGTTGTATTACCATCTAAAAGCTCTGGTAGGAGTTATTTGCCTCGTAACAGCTCTGTATGTTCTATCAAACAAGGACATCAGTTGGCACCGATGATACTTGGCAAAACCAACCCTTTCAAACATTTCCCAAGATGTTTACTGTTTGTTAAACTCAAGATGTCGATGTCCTTTCATTCCTAGTATACCTCCGCTTCCTATATATTCATTACCTCCCCGAGCAGGAAGTTGATGGAGCACAAAGCAGGAAGTGAAGGTCGCACCTTGTAATTTGCTCCCTCCCCCCCTCCCAACATGCTGAATGAGAGAACCATTTTTAAAATCTCTATCTCACAAGAAGGGGTGAGCAGACCCGGCATGATGTATAGATCAAACCCTGACACTCGCGTCTCTGCTATAACTATACATTGTGTCTTCTGGTTGATTGACGTTAGCCCTTTATGATGGATGATGGGGCTGCCGACCCGCAAGCTACCACCTTAATGTCTTAATATACTTAGGAAAGCTTTCCATCTTTGAAGCCATTGAAGGCCCCCCCTCCCCATCCATGATTTATGGGTTACGTCCTGTATGGAGCTCAGTACTTGGTTTATATTACGAGCTTCCAGCTCTGGCAGCAGCCGAGATCAGGGACCACTTACACGTCCCTCGTTAAAATACATTATGTTTTCCGTTCGTTACAATGAAAAAGAGGAATACCTCATACCGGCGTGCGATTGTGCGGAAGCTAATTCCGCTCTCCTATCCACGCTTATATGGGGTGTAATTAGAATTTATAATAGGATTTAATTGATTGGACATGCTTAGGCTGCGATAAGATTAAAGGGATTTAAATCTAATAATATTTATAGCAGGGGGCAAAGTCGGAAGTAGGAGGAGGTATTCCTGGTAGGGGTTGTTGGGATGAAAGAATTCTTTAGCAAAGCTGGTTAACCATTTTTTTTTTTTTTTTTTTATATGTATTTTTTTTTTTATTACGAGATTAAAAAACACGTCTTAATAGCCCGGGCAGGAAGCGTCTGAGCTGTAGTTTGAAATATGTGTTTACAAATTATTATAATTCAATAGCATAAAAGCAAAGCGAGCGACGAGCGGTCTGCAAATATTTACGGTTCTAGGGCTATAGATTTTCATTATTTCGGCTGAAGTTCCGCCTCGGAATTTTATAGTAAAACGATTAACCTGTTGGATTCGGGGCAGTTAGCTCTCCGGGTTTCCTCCGCGGGTAAAAGGATTAGAAGGGTTTGTGGTGACGTTTTGCCAACAAAGATGGCGGACATGGCAAGGATCTGTTGATTAAATAAGAAAGTATCTGTTCTGTTTTTATAGACTCATTAAACTGATTGTTCCCAAAAAGCCGGTTCAATCTGCTTAATGAGATGTTTATATAATGATCTATAGTATTTGTTAAGTACCTGTAGGTGAACTATAACTCCCATAACCCTTAGCATCCCAACCATTACTCAGTAACTACATACTGGACTGTTTTCTTAATCCCGCTCCCGCTGAATTTCTGACTGTTACCGCCCACGCCCGCAATGTGTGTGCTCTACTCCTGCCCACTCCCGCAACATATGTGTCCAATCCAGCCCGCTCCCACAAACATCATTCACAAACATTAATTTGCTAATTCATATACTCCTTCATTCCCTCATTCACGCATACTCGTTCATACAATCTCCCCCATCCCCTCGCCTGAACTGCAGATTTACGTGCAGTTTGCGGGTTACTGGGACCCGCAGGTACATTGTCTGACCACCCACACCCACAATTTTTTTGACGGGTCCTGTGGGACCCGCATTCCATGCAGGGAGGGCTGTGCACCAGAACAGGGATGGCTGTGAGTGATGGGTGTGGAGCAGGGGGGCTGTGCAGGTCTCCTCTCACGCTCTAAATTTCTCTCACGCTCTCTCGGCAGCCTGCAGATTCTAACTCCCTTTTATACGACTCTCTGGGGAGCAGCGTCTCCTTACAGAGCTCTGCTTGTTCTCTGTGCAGATCAACCTCCTCCTGTCTGTCTGTCCTCTCCTTCCTGACGCTGCGCCTGCCTCTGATTCTGGTAAAGAAGGGTTAATAATAATACGCAGACCCGTAAACATTAGGCGAATATTACCATTCTCTCCAATTAGCTGAATCCCCAGCGTGTGACGGGGTACCGGGTATAAAATGACTCTGTATGTATAGCGCAAGGTGGCGCGTCCGTCTTTCGATGTACAGATGGCGGGCTTGGCAGCCGAGTACGAATAGAGCAAGCGGGTGCCGCGAGCGACTTTCAGTACCTGCTGTTTGTGTCCGGATCACCTTGTCGCTGACTCGGAAACGGTCGCTGTATCTTCACGACGCCCGGTCCAGCTGGGATCTCAGCACCATGTTGGCATTGCATGCGCCGACGCGGGCAACGGCGTTCGGCCTCGAAGGTTACATATCAATATTTGGTTAGTAGGATAACGGAATGAAGAATTTGTCAGAATACGTTGGCAAAGAACCAGTTCTTCCTTCACCCGCGTCCGATTAAACCAGCTGCGTTTATTATTAATTAAACCCGTTCTGGGGTGGAAAAATCATAGAAGCCCTGAGATGATATTGCCGGGGTATTAATACATCATATAATATTACTTCAATACCGTGGGTGCAAATCGATTCCAGGGTTCTTTTGCCACCTTAATGCGCGCATCATTTCGAGGCCATTGAATCGCGTAAGCCTCTTATGTCTTCACCACAATGCAAAAGTGACATTGACCGGTTTTTGAAATTCTTCCCAAAAAAAAAAAAGAGGAAGAAAAAAAAAAATAAAGATCCGTCTTCAGGCAGAAACACTCCATTTGCCCGGCGTCTTTTCTCAGCGTGTCGCGCGGCCGCTGCCTGTTCATTTGCTGCTTGATAACTCTTGCGTGGAGCGAGACTTGATTTCGGAGCGAGCGTGCCAGGAAAACTCGCCGTTCACTTAACTTTTCTCGACGCTGACTTTGAAGACGCGCACACCTGCTACGTGTGCTCGGAAATAATCTGCGTTTAGAGCATCCGAACCCGTTTTCCGGATGGGGTTCCAACGCGGGGCCAAAGGGTTAATACGCTACAGATAATTGTGTGTGACACGGATGCCTGTAGCCGTTCATTTAACCGTTTAGATGGCTTTGGACAGTAGCATGCGTTAAACTCGAAGAGTTTTGCCAGTTCAGGCATCCTGCGGAACAGCCGTACTGCCTTATATGGTCTTTTGCCATATAAGGAGATTTTTGTTGTATGGGGTGTGGTTAGAGGCATGGCTAGGGGTGATTTTTTTTTTTTTTTTTCTTCAAATGTACGGCTTGGAAGAAATGTGATAGAAACAGTTAAATATATAACAAAGGAGGAGAAATGTTGGAACGAGAGGCCGTAATCGAACACTAGAGGGTCAGATGCATAGACGGAAGGTTTTTTTTTTTTTATTACTTTACTAAGAGTTGGGTTGATAAGCTGAACAGCCTCCCAGCAGAAGTGGTAGAGGGTAATACAGTGAGGAAATTTAAACATGCATGGGATAGACATACGGCTCCTGAGGCGAGACCAACGACCGAATATCATGATTTCCAAGGAAAGCAACCAATTCCAGCAGGAGTCCATTTCCTGGTGAGATGATAATCTGTCCTATCAGGAATTCTATAACATAAGATCAAGGACCTCGAAAAAGATGTACAAAATCCGTCGCCGGTGCTCGGATGACGCCGTTCTGTAATCATATCCGTCCTTTCACCTGCGCTTAATGGGAAACGGCCACCTCCGAGATAAAACCATAATTGAATTCAGCCGTGGAAATCATTTCGGCTTTTTTTTTTTTTTTTTTTTGTCGTTTACTATTTTTATTTAACGTTATGTTTTTTTTAAGTTATAAAAATTTATGTTTTTGAGCGTCAATATCCAGCAATGACAGAACTGGGGCATTTCATGCAAATTAGCGCCAGTTTCTCACAATCGCTCAGTGAATATTTGCATCGGAATATTAAAAGCAGAAAGTTGCATGATTTGTTACACTATTAACGCTATAAACATTTTAAGGCGAGCCGACAATTTAGACGGCAAGATGGCAGCCAATATTCAAAATACGACTAAAAAATAACGTGAAATTGAAACAAAAAATGATTAATATTTTGTGTAAAAAACCCCCAAAAAACATAAACCTATATACATATGAATTAGGTGGTCCTGGCACTTTAAGGCCATCGGCCACCTGATTACATAAGTGCAGCCGATGGCTGGATATTCACAGCCGCACGCTATGTTCTAATGCTCACGTAGCGCGCGGCTGGTTATATCTCGCCGGTGGCCGCATACTGCAGCGTTCGATCTGCCACCGGCCACGGCCCGTCGGATATTTCAATTAGGATCCGGGATAATCTGGAGTGTGTCGTTTCCCCTTTTATGTTTTATTATCCATATAAACATTGTTTATTATCTTAATGGTTTTTTTTCCTCCCACTTTTCTCCGTCTAGATCAATCTTCTTTCCGTCTTCTCTCTTTTTATCCTCCCTGTTGATGAAAAGTGGAAGCTCCACCCCCCCTATGGCGAGCAAATGCAGTGCGAAGGGAGACAAAATTAGCATACAATTTACATAGTAAGTTAAACGAGCCGTTAGAGGTAGTGTTGGCCCGGTCTCTCCGGCTCTTGGCGGCTGGGCAGCGTTCTGTATCGGTGCGCTGCCTGCTCTATCCCCGAGCTGGAGACTTTGTTTAATAACCTGTAAATGGTGATTAGGAGATCCTGCTCCTCTCAAACCGCTACATGGACCAAACCAGCCGTATGCTGGCAGTTCAACCCTCGAAAAGCTTTATTTTATTTTTTTTGGAACTTCTTAACCCAAACGTGGACATCGTTGACCACAGAGAAGGTAGAATCCTAAAATCTTTAGCTTTTAGTGGATCATACCACGTTGAGTTGAGAAGCTTTCAAAATCCCAGAGGTCTTGGAGACGCACGAAACGCTACAATATGCGATGTGAATGCTGGCCCTCTAAAAAGTATCGCGAACTTCTTAAGAATGCAAAGTCTTAAGGAGGAAGAGGTAACGCGTGGCAAATTCTTCTATGTCAGAAGTTAATCTACACATATCGAGAGGCAACTGGGACATTTGCCTACGATGCTTCATCAGAGGAGGCCACCAATACAAAAATTCACCTTAATAGTAATGAACTGCTCGGAGTCTGGACAAATAACTGTGTGTCTGTGTAAGCGTGTTTGTGTTGGTGTCTGCGTGTGTATCTGTATGTGTGCATGTGTATGTGTTCATGAAATATTGGTGGAATCAGAAGTGGAGGTCCACGCTTTAAGGCTTCGGTGGGACATAGGTGTATTAATGTAGGACTTGTCCTTCTCTTGCCCGTATTCCTTATTTGAAAGGAAATCATTGGATCGTCATTGGATATTACATATTCCTCCATGGGTACCCTCTTACACATGATGGCCATATCTACTAAACGTATTGTGTTCCGTCACAACTGGCTCCATCTCTGTCCAACCAACGGAATTCGCACCCATAGAAACTGATGTCCGTAGAACTTACAATCTAACCGAACACACGGTTCATATGGAGGAAGATGTGACTATTGATGAACCCGGCTTCCATTGTTCCATACCGCAGTTGCCTCCAGAGCTACTCCATTACTCTAATATACTCTAGCCGGCGTTTTGTTTATTTGAAAGCAGGCGACACCACCAGAAATCCCCCCCCCCTCCATTTGCCCTTTTCCTATAACCAGAAGTGGAATGAATGTAAAAGCCCAATGGGGTTAAATTGGGAAAATATACCGTCGTTTGCTTCCCGCTGCAGCTTTATGCTCGCTGTCACCGGGTTTTCATTACAAAAATCTTGTGGATTTAACTGGAGCGGTGTTTACTGCCCTGTCCCTATACATCATCGCTCTGCTGTACATCACTCCGAGCAGCCGGGGCTACGAGGATACCGCGCAATCCGTCAATGACAGCACAGGACAAGCTATCTTTATATAGACTCGGGCTGCCGAGCGCTACATATATGTCTACGTGATTATATGAGCTCCAGATATTGGTCTCGGCCGTCGAAGGACTGAGCGCTTACACGCGGTTATCTCAATTCTTTCATCTCTCTTATATTCACTGTCAGATGATATATTTATACTTTTTTATCAACGGCTTTTACAAAGTGTCTAGATATGAGTTCCGATCAGCATTCCGACGTGTCGTACATCCTACAGAACTTTTATTTATTTATTTTTTTCCCTAGATATGAGGTTTTTTTCCCCCCTAGGTGGAATTCAGGCATAGGAATAATGTTTCGAGAAACCTTTTATTTATCTTTATTGAATCGCATACCATTTCCTTCCATATATATAACGTTATTAGTGATTGAGTATCGAGGCGATCCATCATATGACGTTGTGGAATATTTTTGGGCTTTTTAGTCAACCGTCAATGACAACGCTTCATTTTTGAGTTGGACAAAGACAAGTGTCTGGGAATAAGGAAATGGGTTGATACGTTTCGGGGTCGGCTTTCAGTTACCACGTTTGGGATTCCGGAAGTCTATAGTTGTCCATCTGCTGTTTGGCCAATGAGACACTAGAGAGAGAGATGTTCTTCTGTTTATAAGCGGGGTTCTTTTCTAACTTTTATGCCATTTATGTGTAGCTTGGCTTCCAACGTTCGAGCGTGGAGGACACGCTGGGTTACGTAATGAGCTTTTCTGTCTAAAAAGTGTGCATCTACACATACACAATGGGCATTTGGCCCAAGGAGTCTGTGAGGACTTCAGTTAAGTATCTGTTATATAAGGAACCGCTAACAACTTGGAAGGAACCATGATCACACGCTTGGAGAAAAGCCACCACTTTCCACCCGGTAATGTCTTCCGAATACATGTTGGTGGAACCTTCAAAACGTATTGTCAAAACGTATTTTGTGTTAGGAAAATCTTTGATGTAATTTATAAGGATTACACTTTTCTTGAGTTTCTGCTACTTTCACCACTAGAGAAAAACATGGGTTTTTTTTTTTGTTTTTTTTTTACCGATGTCTCCCGGCCTTTGTGCGTTTTTTATTTTATAGCCTAAACCGAGAAAGAGGTTTGACGCCCGCTTCTGACATACTGAAGGGGTTTCCTTATCTTCCTCGAAGCAGATGCTGTTCTGGATTCTCGGCGTTAAGCAGATGTCATCTCGAGCTTTCTGCGTGTCTATTGGCAATCCAGGTTCTAAGTCCCTATCCGGTCCCAATTTCTTAACCGGTTTGAAACCGCCGGCTTGCTTTTTTCTGAGGTTTTCCTGCCAACAAATGTGTTTAGAAATGTGAATGATGTAATAGTCGAGGCCGTACACGCACCGGCAGGGTGAAGGAATGTATAGCCAGCAGCTAAGCTTTCAACCAGAATAGATCGCACCCAAATCTTCAACCGCACAACAAGAAACAGCAACGTGTTCTGGGTGCCATTTTCTTGACCTTGAAGTGGGTTGACCTGCTTGGTAGGTTAATTCTCTTCTTCAATAGAGAGTTGAAAGGACCAGTTTGGGAAGTCTTGAGTACAGGAATAGTACACCTAGAATCGTGGTTGATTGATGGCCAGTTCTAGCTTAACGTTGTTTCTAAAGTACTCAGTGGTGGTGGGAGTTTGTAGATACAAAGATGGCGCCAATAGTGGAGGACTAGCTTTGGGTGATATCACTGCTTAAAGTGACTATTGTGTGAAATGACATCACAGCTGCACCCACCAATCATATTGCCTCGGACATTTGTCCCTACGAATGTTGAGAAATTTGGTCAAGCCAATGCTAGTTCGGTGTTATTTGACACTATTTTATCCACTTTGTCCATCCTTTGTGAAGTAAGCTCTGGTCCTTCTACCCCTTCCTTCATTTTCTGCTTTCTGAATCATGAACAGGGTTAAACTAGAGCAGTCAGTGTTCAGTGTGAGGCAGTCCGCCGGAGAATGCTGCGTCGGTGTTGCTTTGGCCCCTTTGGGAATCTTCAATCGCTTTTCCGTGTTGGTGTCTGGGGGGGGGGGGTTATAAAAATATGTCATTTCACTGGGAGCAAATGCGTCCAAACATCAGCTAATTATGTTTATCTGTTTGACTAATGATGGCATCATAATTGCTTTGCCAAGGAACGCCAGTGTTTAAAGCCCTGACAAACAGTCACTAGAAGACATTAGATAAAGCCTGCAAATACTCCCTAAAGATCTGAGTTGGGCGGTAGGAGTGGGAGAGATAGGATAATGGAAACATATTGTAGCCCCTCTAGCAGAGATAATGCAGTGGAGGTACAATGTCCTCCTTGGGGGTCTGTGTGTGTGTCTGCTATTAAATATTTTATTGGCGCACCCGGTCTGTGCACCGATTCGGAAGCAAAGTGGGGAATATGGTTTAAGGGCTTTATTCTTTAAGATGTCTTTCCAAACATTGATGATACTAGTAGTCGATTCACAAAAGCTGGATGATATGTAATGAGGAAGGTGTCTCGAATTAGCAAGTTATGGGTGTCAAACACTCTCTGAAATGAAGGGGTCTCCAGGTTTCATTGAGGTCACTAATACACCATGGTGATGGTCTTGGTTAGTGGATGGTGTCCATTGTGGCTTGGTGATCCTCTTCTGATGTCCCTCTCTGCACTCATGTAGATGACCCCACAGACATTACAACACCTTCCGGTCTAGACGTATCGGAATAATGAGTAAGGAAACTAGGATCCTCGTTAGTCTCGTAGTCAGAGATGTCATAGAAGCTGACTGCTTGTCTTGGTACTTGATGCTCACTCGAGAACGTCCATAGGCATCGTTTTAAGCCCTTTCTAGTCCTTGTTTCCCCACATATTCATTAAAAAAAATGTTATACCTACTCCTCTCCTTTCCAACAGTTAGTCTCTTACATAATTTAATCTGTTTATTTGTTTATTTTTGCACCCAACGCATACCTGATTAAAAATAGTTTGGCATTCCCAAGCAATAACATCTAATATTATTAAAAATATAATAAATTCTGACCTGCGACCTTTCGGGACACAATAGAGAGGTATGTGAAATGCGTAAACCGGTGCACCAACGTACGCGTGACCCGTGGAACGCCATGAACCGATGTCTAACTGGCTTTTCCTTGCACGTTGTACATTGTAACTCTCGCTGTTCTTCCATTCTGTGGTCTCGCTCGGAGCACCCCACTGTCTCCCCACTGCCTCTAGATGATGTATTTGTCTTTCGCAGAACATAACTCCCACTTATTGCTGCAAGCGGAGTCCACTCCCTCCAAGCCTCCCTCTAATCTCTCCCATTATCACAGCGTGGATTTGATTTCCCCTAAGCAAACCATCTTTTTCCAAAGCTCCTTCCCTCCCTCCTCTCCCTCTCTGCCGCAGCCTCGCCCCAGGAATCCTTATTTCTTGTAGGATCATCTAGCTCTGACCCCGGCATATATATATAGAGAGAGAGAAAGAGACAGGTTCATGTGTTTCATGGTGATCTATGCAGCACAAACAGGAGAGGAGATGGTTCTGTGCGTATCATATCTTCTATCGATGTGCGAACAAGACCAGACAAGAACGTGTCCCTGCAGCAATGCATGGGCACGACTGCTAGGACAATGAGCAGTTGGCTTGGCCAATATCTTCTAGATCCGTAGAACTCTAGAACGATATAATGTCATTAATTTCTTCCAGAGCAGATTCTCACGTTCCGGAGCTGGTAGATGACGAATAGACAGTTGGCCATCTCAATGCTCTCTGTAGAGTTCCATTAGAAAATGTTGGTAGTAATTGGGAAATCCTTCAAGGATAAGACATGTTTGTTATTTTATTATGTAATTTGTAATTTTAAAAAAAAATCAAATTTTAACACAAACAAAAATTAAATGTTATTATTCTCAAGGATACAAGCGTAAAGGAAAGAGTACTTCCTCCAATAAGGCAGGGGGGAAGAAATGGCGAATGGAGGAAAAATATCTGAATTGGTTAAGGACCTTTGTTGGATGGCCTTCAAATTATTATAATTTTTACTAGAAATTCGTAATTGAATTCCTTAATTATAATCAAAATGACGCCAGTTACTTGGACCGTTTTGTTTTTTACCAACCACAAGTCTAGAAGCTCATGGAGAACGTTTCTTGGGATAGCTTCAAACCGTCAATCCCTCTAGGGGATCGCTATAATTCTGTAGCCGGTCAATATGGAGGATTAGTACCGGTCCATTTGCTGCAGTTTGGCCTTGTTGAGACCTCTCTGTCATCTTCCATTTCAAGGTGTTCAAATTTTTTTTACCCATTCTCCATTACATGGCGTACCACATCCAACTCTTACATATTAAAATGTTCAACAGGTAATATGGTAATGGTAAAACCGGTGGCATGAGATGCCGAGGGGGCCCCGTGCTAATATCCAAGAACACGTGGGCTTTACTGGAGGGAGTCGGTTGAGTTCTTCGTGCTACCTTTTCATGCGGTCAGGAACCCAAGTGTTGATGAGGACTGGGAGCTTTGCACACTTCAGAAACCAGTAATTGGGGTCGTGACACTTTTGCCCTTTTCTTTTTTTTTTTCTTTTTTCTTACAAGCCAATTCATCACAGTTTGACCATTTTGCCCCTATCGGCAGGATGCCCTTAGCCGTATATCAGAGGCACTTTAAAGCGGAGAACCTTTATCGATGTATATTCCCTCGTATATGTTTTAAGCGCCAACTCATTTCACAGCCCCGTAGAACAGAACGGAATTGCGAGGCCAGCGTGGTAGATTGTGCATGCCGCGATATCGTGTCTGACAGTAATTCTCTCTTTCTGACACGCAATATTATCCGAGGCTGATAAAGATTAATTAATATTTGGACGAGGTGCGGATGTTAACTAACTCTGGATTTCGATGTCATTTGTGATCATAACCTGCTTTTATATCGGGGCGCGGGTTGAATGCGTGTAAACTGTGTAGAATATTGAAGATATTATACCTTATGGGTCCTATCCAGTGTCGGAGGGGAACCTTGGTACTTTAAGGCCAGCGGCCGCCATTTTTTGTGCTTGTGTATTGTGTGATCGGGCATATCCAGCTGAATGGCCAGTCCAGACCTGGTCTTATCTAACCCCAAGGGAGAGTAGGACTTGATCTTGGTCAGATGTGAAGAAGATGACTCAAGGATAGCAGGCGATAGACCTCAAGATTTCAACCCAAGTTGACTCATGGTTTATTTATGTTATCCAGCATTGCTTGGAAGATCTTGAGTTGGATCTTTTATCAGTCGTTCCCAAAGTAACAATTAGCCGTGTCTCAGCTCTACCTAGGACATCCCGACCACCTTGCCCATGACTCTAGTGGTTGGATTGTACTAAGAAAAAGCCAACTTCATAAATTCTAATTAAACGTTTGCTACAAGTGGCCCTTGACCATACTAGGTTGGGTACGACGTCAACAGTGAAAACGTTTCAAAGTCGTTAACTGGCTCCTTAACGCCAGACTAGGATTTTTCAGGCTGTTCCTTCGAGGCTGTCCGAAATCCAGGACCAGCCTTACTTTTTTTTTCTCCCCACCCCAGAATTCTCGTTTACCTTTAGACATCACCAGTGGTTTTATTTCTAAAGTATACCGGAATAATCTAGATCACGGACTCCACGGCGCATTGTAATGCGGCGCACAGGAGCCTTTTCACCAAGGAGAGCGCGAGATAACGGCGCGCGTGAAGGACAGGAAATCCCTTCTACAAGCATGCGATACTTGTGTTAGATCGATAGCTGGAGACGCACTCGGGATAAACTGCCGTTAATACCGTGTTTAATGCACACATGTCTGGAGACGTTTAGATAAACATAACTGTGCATTTATGAAGTCAGCATTTAAATATACATAATCACACGAGACATATGGAAATCCGGCACGCGCACGCATACAATGAATATGTAAACCGCAGTGATCAGACATATGGGAACCGCAAAACAATACCTGACAGAAACCCTTGGAGTCTAGTATGGAGATCGCCGTACATTCGCACCTCCTCTTATCATGGTGGTTGGGGGAGGCTGGCGTATGATGTCATACCCCGGAGCTTGTATTCACTATTGCAGTAGACTGAGGAAGGCGTAAGTCTAGAATGGAGATGGCGCAATACTTGGCAATTACAGAGCGGGCAGGAGGATCCTCGTCCATCCTTACCCTCTCTTTTTTTTCACAGTGACAGGGGGAGGCTGGGGTATGATGTCATACCCTGAAACCTTTATTCACTATTGCAGCAGACTGGTGATGGTATAAGTGTAATATGGGGGAGGCTCCACACTTGAGAAATACTGAGCGGGCTTGAGGATCCTCGTACATCCGCAGCTCCTCTTGTTTTTATGGTGATTGGGGGAGGCTGTAGTATGACGTCATACCCTGGAACATGTATTCACTATTACAGTAGACTGATCAAGGCATAAGAGCCGTACGGACTCTACAACATTAGACCTCTAGATAAAATGATGGTGTGGAGGTCAGGTGACATCTGAACCCTTTTGCGTGTGCGTCTCACGGCTTCTTGTTTCAAAGGTTTATCTTCCTGCGTTTCTGTCAGGCGCGTCACATCGGGCTCCTTTTTTGAAGTATGAATTAAAATTTCAGTACGGTTGTCTAGATGCATTATGATACAGGGAGCATGCCGGTTTTAAGGTAAAATAACTTTAATCTTTCATAAGTACAATAAAAACATATTTAGATACAAAATGTGTAACTGGGCACTCGGTCCATGTAAATATTCAGAGAAAAATTACGATAATATATAAATATCAAACATGTCTCTGAAATATACGCATATATAAGGTAATTTACACGGACTCAGCAGTTTACAGGTTAACCGCCACCCCCTCCTGCCTGCAGCTTTTGAGGGATGGCGGATGCTGCCGTCTCCTAGCAACGCCGGAGGGGGGTGGTGGTTGCCATGGTAATAGGATGCAGCTGCAGTTTTGGTGACAGCAGCGAGTGGCAGCGTAGGGTGGGTGGAGGGGTCTGTGTCAGGCCCAGATGTCCCCCCAATTAACTGTCTCCGTGCCGGCAGGGGGCAGCGCCATGGACCGGGTGCCCGGCGCCCGATGGTTAGGGAGTCGCGCGTTTCCGAGGGAGCTCTACCTGAGCCGTGGCCTCGTCTTCTCCAGATTTCCTCCTTCCAACTCCATGTGACCTTGGGCAATGACACTTGATTAGCATTCGCAGCATGTCCTTGCAGCGATGCAGAGCACAGAGCACATTGTTAGGGTTCTACGATCCGCCTGGGATCCGCAAAGCAATAAGAATATTACGTATCCCTAATACAGAACGCGGTAACACTGTCAGCGCCCGCGTAGTACTCTGTGCTCTACACCGCATACTCCACTGAGTACCCAAGAGTTAAACACTCCCATGACTCTGAGACCAGCAGAGGAATGTGCCTATGGTGTTCTTAAAAGCTGATGAGCGGCCCAGCGTTTTAACGGTTAAAACTCCCTTTTTATTAAACAAGCATGTATCGCTTCCCAATGCGGCGCGCCGCAAGCAGCATGATGGGAGTTGTACATCCCATCTACCCCCTGCAGTAATCCAATCATAATTAAAGGTAATGAGCCCCCCCTTTCAGGTGATGTGCGGTGCGGCCGACCCGTCTTCATCAGACGACTTGCTTTAGACCCGACAGGCCAGGTTTGATGTGAGATTATACCCGGCGCGGGGGTAAAGGTGACACGCTGGGTACAATACGTATCAAACAGACTGCATTAAAGCGTTCGGGGGGGGATCTCCCATTCTGTCTTCCATCGACTGCCTCGAATACAACGACCCCAGGGGGGCATTCGGGAGTTTGATGGCCGGACCCAGGCTAATACTGAGTCGGTGTTCAAAAGGAGCCTGAGGGAGACATCAAGCAGGCTTTAGTTAACGGCTCCACGCGACTTATTAGTACCTGCGACCCGGGTCAACGACAGAAGTTAATTAACCATTTAACACCCTGTAATGTTTGTTGGGATTCCACCTTTTACGCAATTTGTGATTCCGTCCAATTGTGAAAATACATGAAAGTATCACAATATACAATGCTTATATGACCCCTCACAAACCCCTGCAAACCCCTATCTATCTAATTTATTATTATTATATATAGTGTGTGTGTGACATCATATTCTTCCAGTGACCTCAATCTTAATAAGTTCTCCCACTTGCTCGATATGTTTACTTGAATACGGGGCACTTGGAGACACGTGAGACACGTGTGCAGAGTTTAAAGCCCCCCTTGCATGAACCATGCAAAAGTTCTCCGGGGTAGGAAACTTCAATTGAGAGAGAAGGTTACTGACCGGTGGAATCTTATCTGGATACAATTCTTTATTGTAAACAAACAGTTAACTGGTGGGCAGGGGGTCCATGCTCTAAATACGTTGGGGTTTCTGATGCTTCTTGACTCATGTGTCCTCAATCACTTGCATGGTGGATGACGATATCATAGGACTCTTTGCTTGGTGGTCTTCTGGCTTATTGGGTCTCTCTATATGAACACAAGACTCCTTGTCTTCCTTGTCTAGATGATGCTATGGATTCTTTTCTTATATCTTTAGAGAAAAGGAAGAGAATTTGACTTAATTCTCTATTCATCCATCCCCAGAACTTCTCCTACGTAGCTCCTAAAAGCATCCGTTTAAAAAAGTCCATCTACGTGATGTCTCCTAGTGTTATGGCAGTAAAGTGTTAATCTCGAGCTGCTCCGATGTCTACTAGTCCCCCTCCTATCGTGGTGGCACCTGGGGTGCGCAGGCACATTGGAGTCATGACACTTCTCGCCCCAGAAGGGCCCGTAGTACATCGGGAAGTCTAGCTTAACCGGCAACTGCAATAATAATGATTCTAAGCAACAGGTGTACCGTGCCGAGCGGGAGGGAGGAGAAGGACCGCGAGAGGGGGTGAGGAGTGTGGAATGGAAGGAGAGGAGAGATTAAAGCTTTGATACAGAGAGAAGGAGAGTGATGATCAGGAATCAGACGGCAAGATGAAAGCTCCCTCTGTGAGAAAATTAGATTATAAAAGACTGAAATGGAATGGACGTGAAATAGGAGGGTCGGATAGAGTCGGAGGAGAGAGAAGCCTGTAGTGGTGGAGGGAATTCATGGAAAATAAAGATAAGGCCTTTTGAGTAGATGGCGACATGAACAGAATGCGCCAAGAGAGTGCGAGACCCGGACAGGCTCCTACCAACACGGCTTTCTGCTGCCTGATAGCGTGCAGAACACGGGACCGCAGGTCTGACACGCCACACGCAGATAGTCCGGAGATTAAAACACGTCGTTTTAAAATGTTCTACCTAATTACGCCCAAGGCCGACAAGGAGCAGCGCTAATTTTCAGAGAAGCGGGGAAGAAGAATTCCGGAACCTATTTCAAGAAACAATAGCTTTCCCGGTGCGTAGACGAAGCCGGCCAGCGATGTCTTTGATGGCAGAGGGGAATTAGACGCGGAGGAGGGTATTAGCGGAGGATTTAATCCTCTGACTCCGTCTGGAGCTAAACCCTCCAAGCCGGGATTCCCCGTATAAGAGGTGGAGTAATACGGAAGGCAGACGGAGGTTTAAGATCCTTTATCCCAAAGGAGGTTAGGAGTCGGAGTATCTACGGTGACCGGTCAAAGTTTTTGTTGGAAGACACATAGATAACCATACTAAATTGCTTTGTGTTCTCTCAATGTGCTGACTTATGATGTCATAACCCAGCACATTGACAAAAGCAAACCATTTTTACCAGACCAACATGGGTACCGGCCCATTAGACCCCCCCAACCCATGCATAACAGACGGTTAAAGGTGAAAGGCCCCGAAATATTTATCACGCAACCCACCAAAAAGTTACGACCCTGGTCATAATCTGCCAGATCTGCGGATACCAAAATATTTTCCTACTTCCTGCTGAAAATAGTAAATGATCTCAGTAGAAAAGCGCTGAAGGCAGCCGAGGAGGAAAATACAGCGTGAAGTTCGATTTAATGTGAAATAGCACTTTGCTAAAAGCCCTTTATTTTCGGTGGGTTGTGTAAAAACCATTTCTCGCTACGTGCTAATGAGACCGAACCGACGATACCGCCTAATTATGTCATGACGACTGCTTGACAGCCGCGGCAAAATATGTAATATTCCTTTTTGTTTAATATGCGGCGTCCGGCAGAAGGTTTGAGTCACAATAATTCTCCCCCCTCTTATTTCTGGGTATATATCTAGCTTCTGTTATCCTATCTAACTCAAAAGGTCAGCCATTCTTGTAGATCGGATCACTACGTACAAATAAAAGTGGTTCCCGGTCGCCCTGTTGGTATGTAGCCTTCTAAAGAAGGACGGAGCTTCTCTAAGACACAAATCCCTGATGCCCCCTCTTTTCTCCCCTGGTGCCCCCTCTTTTCTCCCCTGGTGCCCCCTCTTTTCTATGAGCTCAGAATGTTTGCTGGGTATGAGGGTATCGCAGGGTTCTACAAGTCTTGAAAAGTCTATAGAAACAGCAGAGAATGAATTCATAAATTGAAGTATGTAAATAAAATATATTCTTCTTCTTCTAAATGTCTTGGTTGTATAAATAGCTACAAATAGGTCACAAAGTAACATTAAAAAGTCTCATAAAGCCTCACCCTCCAGTCACTCCCCTAATACAAATATGTCTCTCTTTGGCCGTTTGTAATATCGGGAGATGGGGACACGTGAGAGAGCTCTGAATTTTAGCGTTCCCCATAGCAGCGATGGGGTTAATCTCCAGTAAGAGCCTCCTGCTTTAATCTCTGGGGTAAGAGGGTTAGGAGAGAGGTACTTTCATCTGTGTACACAGTGAAGAATAGAAGAGCTTCTAATTGACATTACAGAGAGCTGTTAGAAATAATGTAACATGCGGTACACACAGTCCTTGCTGGATAAGCACACATCCCACTGGGATCGCAAGTGTCCCCAGGTAACACAATACATTCTGCATTATCTACTGGAGACGGTGCTACAGAAATAGCCTGGTGTAGTCATCAATGAACATTCGTCTTCAGAGTTTCCTTCCATGTGAATTTTAACTCCAAGCTTGCAGAAGAATTGATGTTCCTATACTAAAAAGGCCCATGGTGGAGGAGCGATGGTCTTCCCGATGACCGAGCTTTGATCCACCGCCGGCTTTGAGACGTAGAACATAAGATACGCGATTTGATTGATCTCCTCCAAAGCAACACGAGGCTAAATTTACCTTGACCTTGTAACATTTCAAGAAACATCTTAAACTGTAACCGTGTTTCAACGGTTTTCCCCATTTGGTAATAGAGTTTATGACACGAACAAGATGGTTAGTAGGAAATAATATTACATCCTTTTGTGTAGACTTCCTCTTAATGGATCATCTATGGTTCCAAAGAATTTAACAAAGAACGCTATTAGCGTCTTTAAGCGCCAAACTATGAAACGGCTTAAATACTGGTCAACTCTAAGCCTCGCTTGACAATCCATTCTCCCAGCCCGTTCCATACTCGATTAAAAATCCCAAGAGACCTTCTGTAGAAGCATTAGGTGTAGCTCGCTCCTTAGTCGAAAAGCTGGTCATTAGCTTGTTCCTCATCCCACCGATAATGAGAAGATTCCAAATGGTGTCCTTTGGAGGAAATACTATCTTGTTAAAGACCTTCCATGATGATTTTATTTAGACTGTGAGCTTCTGGTGTGTCTGGGAACTACCTGAACTTTTTTCTTGCTTTGGAGGCACCGTCTTTGACAGACCGAAGGCCGACTAAGACCCACTGTAGACATTCGCTTGTCAAACATTATCAGATCCAACCCAGCTATCCTAGGGATCCAACTGTCCTAGTGTGATGAGATCATAAAGCTCATGAAAATCATACTATTGTATATTGTATGTAAAAGTTACAATGAAATAAGGCATTTTTAGCAGTTTTTGGAATGCCTAAAAGGTTTTGTAGATATCAAGTCGATGCTGCAGTTGCGTATCGGTGACCTTTTAAAAGGCTCGGAAATCCGCCCCCGTTGTATCACTCACATACTTAATGTATCAATTTACTGTAATCTGAATCAACACCTGTTTGTATCAACCCCTCAATTTGCAGACTGTATTATTTCTACAACAAGTTGGTTTCGCTGCGTTATTATTATTGTTCTCCTTGTGCTCTAACGCTATAAGTGTCCACGGCAAATTTAAGATCTCGTTAGTCCCGTTTCATCTGTCTTTTTTTATTTCTGTACATTCGATTTTTCCGTTATCTGATATGCGTTTTCTTAACCTTTCGTGCATTGAAATTCCCGATAAAAAGATTGAATCTAACATATTCTCAACAAAAATGGGAGTAAATAAATGTTTTCCCGAATTTCTGATCAGCAGGCAGTAGGCGAGTGTTTGTGTCCATAAATCCCACCACATTGTCCATATCTTTCCATGTGAATCCCCACCTCGTCCTGTAGCACTGGGCCACCATTAGAAGTCTTGGGACCCGGTACAGAGCTAAAGACTGGCCACCTAAGGAGCCCAGAGAGCCCCAACATCTGGAAAATTGTCACTGGGACTCAATCCCTGGAAAGGAGTCATCTCAACCCCAGAGCTCACAAGGGCCCAGACACAGGTAGCCGGCCACAATGACCCCAGTCCTGTGTAGCGGGATGGAGGGTCAATGCGGGGGCCAAAGACCATACCCCCTGCTTGCCTGGGCCCTTTACCCGCCATGATAGTAGCCCTGCTGTTGCATAATAATAGAACGTCAATGAGAGAAGACCTCCGGGGTTTGTCCTTGGGCAGAGGCAATGGAAGGGCATTTAAAGTGGTCATAAACCAATGGTGAAATGGAAGAGAAAATGAGATGGATGAAAGATGAAGTAAAAGGGGAGGTGAGGAATAACATGTCCTTTTGATACCAATATTCCTGGCCCCCCCAAAAATCTTTCTAGAGCCATATCATCTAGAGTTGGGATAGTCCGGGTAGACCTAAGGAGATAGTTGGTGGCACCACGGAGTTGTCAGGATGTATCCGTTCAGATAAGCCTTCTTCTTTATGATTTATAGAATGTATGTTCATTAAGCAAAGCTTGGGGACCCTCCTGCGGGGCAGATTCTGCCCTTTTTTTGCTCCTTATTGGAGAAGGCAGGCGAGAGACGTTCTTGTAACAAATATTTCTCCCTTGAGCTTTAACACGATGTGCTTGTAGGAAAAAAGGTTTATTCTTCTAGAGCAGACCCGGTGGCCTCGGGCTAAAAACAGAGATCTCACAGAGTGACAGGCATTTAATACAAGTCCCTCTCCATCTTGTTTTTTCCCCCCTCTTTTAACCCAGCAGATCCCAAACGTATGCTTATTGAAGATCAAACTGCCGTAGGGTGAGATGTACAGGAAAAAAATGTCATTCCTAGCAGTAAATACGAGCCCCCAAAGTCTAATTTTTGTATCTGCGCTTGATAATATGTATAAAGACGTCTAAATGGCTTTTTTTGGAAATGTGTACAAAAAAAACAACTTTTCTGCAGAAAACACAGATAACACCAGGAAGGGGAGATAATTCCGGAACTGTGAAGTCATTTAGAAAATGTTGCACCTTTTTAATAAGATACAATTCCAAAATAAACCCCGTGAACTTGTTGATACTCTACATTTTTGGCTTTGGTGGCAGCTGTAGATCTGTCTGTAGATAACAAGCGATGTCGTCTGGACTACGGATGCGGGTCCAGGGGCGGCAGCAGTTCCTTTGCTCCAAAACTAGGGGGCAGATCGCACTCTTGAGCCATCTGCCCCCCCACCTCTACTCAATGATCCCGTTACAAGGGAGATCTCCGTTGACCCCAACTGGTCCATTTACACCATGGAAGGTTGTGTTGAGTCGGGTCAGCCTCCGTAAGGTTGCACTATAGCGCGCTGTGCATGGAGCGCCGGGGTATGACATCATATCCAGGATGATCCGCAGAGAGAGACGGCTGAAAAATACGTCGCTAGATACAATGTATCCGGTAGACCCTCGCTCTTAGACTGCAGGCTCTGTAGCTTATGACTTTCACTCATATCGATTACCAAACTTTGTTGCCAAAAAAGTGTCTCATCGCGCTTATGAGGTCATAACGAAGTAGAGATTTCCGCCACGTACGGATATTGAGCGTTGGCCCCTCGATAAAATGTCTTGGGGGTCCTTAAGTACGTTTTTATATATCTGTGCGGACATAAAACACGTCTGTAACGTTATTAGACCCCTAGGATTTTCTTCCAGCGCCGGCAGCTCTCAAACACCAGGACGTTTATTCTTTGATAACCAGCATTTTTCCATTAAAATTCACCTTTTGACAAAGTAAAGCCCTTGAAATCTCGGTGCTTCTGATTCTGTTTACTAAATTCTATATCATCAAAGCCTTGAACGCCGGGCCGCCGCGTTCGCCGGGTGCAATTTCTGTCTAAAACTCCCTTTGCTGTGTAATTATCATGCACTCCTGCCCTCCTCTGTCACACGCTGATGGCGGACGGTGACTAATGTCACTTCCTGCGGTACTTGTTATAAAATCCGCGGGGATCCTTCGGCTTAACCCCTTCCTCCCCGGAGGAGAAAAAAAAAAAGAGAGAAGAAAGCTCCCGGAAGTTTGGTTAACTTTTTCTGTTTCGTTTTTGTTGCCAAGGCGGGTTCCTTCTGTTATTGGGGGTGACCCTTACGTGGGGTACTTGGAACAGAATTAGCTTCTTTAACTTCTGTCTTTGGGGGTTCTTGAGAATGGCGAGTGTTATCGTCCCGCGGCACCGGCTTCCTTTGATGCCGTACTCTCTCTTTCCCTGTTTTCTTTTTCCTTCTTGTATCTTTCCGTGCCGGTAATTATCCGTCTTTGATACTATCTCACAGTGATCGCTAATCATTAAGTTATTTCTCATCTGAAAAATACTCGTCGGGTGTCTACGTTCCTTCGAATTAGTAAAAACCGTTCTGTGTTCCTACCCTCCTCCGATCTCACAGCGCCCCGCATTTTATTCCCAGTCTTACTTTTGCCCCTGAATTAACCCCCCCTTCTTATCCTTTTAAACCCCCTCAGACTACGTGATCCCCCACATGACGTCTGTTCTCTCCCCAATCCACCGTTCTTTCTTTGGCTATGATGTCATGAGCAGGATCTGCCCAAACCCTTCCAAGAAGTAATTCTTTAATCCCGTAAAACGTTCCCTCGTTCATAATTTTGCTGGGAACGCTTAATTGTCATGTTACACAAGAGCAGGCACTGATAGGTTGTTGCCATAGAAACAGGAAAAGCTTCTTAAAGTGTTCTGCGTTTTCATGGAGTCAACCTTTAGAGTAAAGAATAAAATGATGGATGTGCTGTGGTTCATTTTTTTGTTTTGTTGTTCAAGCGGAACTGCACCTTTAGATTGTTATCATTTGTGCGTTGGAAGCGATGTCGTTTCGCCTGTGGGTTTTCTCCAGGAAAAAGAAAAAATAAGTTTTTCATAGATTATTTTGCTGCGTTTTGATGAAATTTTGATTAATTGCTAATTGCAAAACATCAGCTTTTGCTTGATTCAATTCCGCGGCAAATTAATTCCACCTCTGTGGCGCTGCGAGCGCGGGTGAACGCCGACATGCCGGGGCTGGCGGAGGGGAGATCCGGACGTCTCCGGGGATAGGTGCAGAAAATACAGACGCGATATTATGTACACACTATCATGTTAATGTAATAGTGAAATGTGTTTTTTGAGATGAGATGGAGCAGAAAGTCTCCGGGGAGGAAATTCTGTCCTAATACCGGCTGGTTTCAATGCCAGCTCCTTAACCGTTTTCGAGCCTTGAAGGAAGTTGCTGAGTAGCGTGAATGTGCGCTCGATGGAATAGCGCTGGCTTTCTCCAGGAGCAGAGGGGTTCATTGTGTACCGAGAGCGGCCACTGTCACAACAACCGAGTGAAGAGACGCAAAATGTGAAGTCATCAACTTTTATCAGCCAGGGACAAAAAGGACAGGAGAGAGAGGGTAAAGACAGCAAGGTTGGAGAGAAGAGCGAGGAGCAAGCTAGGAAGGAGAGAAAGATAGGAGAGGGAGGGATGGAAGGAGGTGGACAGAGAGAAGAGGGAGATACGGGGATGGAGATGGGGGAGATGGAGAGAGCATCAAAGGAGAGAAGGGGTAGGTATGGAGACAATGACAAGGAGAGCAGGGAAAATGGCAAGGGTTGGAGACCTGAAGATGGACTGATGATTGGGTTACTGAGAAGAAGAAAATAGAAGGGTGGGGCAAATAAGAGTGAGGGGTAGAAAAGGTTTAGGTTTGAAGGAGGAGGGGGAGTGAGATTAAGGGGCAGAGATTTATGGGATTAAAGGGGGTGGCAGAGAGGATTAGGGATTGAGGGAAAAGGTCAGAGAGGGTAAAATGAGGAGGGGGCAGAATGGAATAAGGGAGGGGGTAAAAATGCATTGTGAGATGGGGCGAGAGATTTGGGGGATAAGAGGGATAGGGCACGTGTTAAGGAATGGGCACATGGGTTATTATAGGGTGAGGGAATTAGGAGATAGGAGAGAAGATGTAGGAGAAACAGAGAATTTAGATGGACGAGAGCAAAAAAGAGGATATAAGGAGTAAATAAATGTAAATTGCAGCGAGGATGGATACAGGGAACAAGGGAGTGAATAAGGAGTGAGAGATGGGGGTGGAGGACATGAAGAGGAAGGATGATAGAGGGAGAGTGAAATGGAGAAAGGAGAGAAAGCAGAAAATAATGGGCAGAGAGCAGTCATTGACTTGGAATAAAGCAACGGACAGAGAGGGAGATGAAGAGCTACAAAGCACAATAACAGACAGCAGTACGGCTTCTTTGAGGTTTTAATCAATAGTCCCTGAGTGTTTAGAGGCAGACAGAGAATCCGGAGGCTCCCGGCAGGGACTCAATTAGTGATTGTTCTATAACTCACTGCGGCACTTCCCCCCCCGCGTGTCCTGACCCTTCACCTCCTAACGCCAGGCCACCGCCACTCGGCACAAAACCACCTCAATCATTTAAAGTGTCACCTCTTAGCGTCGATGAGCTGTGGTGCGAAGGCTGCGAGTTGCGCAGAAGCCGTATCTATCAGGTGTTGGTGTATGCAGGAAAGCCATGGCGCCCGTTACGAGGAATTGTCACTCGTTACCGAAACCAGTCGATTGCGCGAAGGCATTAAATCAGACCTTCAATCAGCGGAAAAGCGGTTGTGTTTGTTTTAAGACGTGTACTTTCTAATCCATTTACACCACTGTTTTCTGTCGCTTGCATTTTTGCACCCATTTCCAAATAAAATAAATCTCCAGCATTCCTCCCCATCCCTCTCCTGACCAGCTGCTCGTTCTGCATGCCGCTTCCCTCGCTTCCCTGTTCTTCATCAGATAGATAGAGGAGAGGAAGGACACTTGAGTTGAGAATTTTTCCTCCTTCTCTGAATGTTCCACTCTCCCTCAGCTCTTATGTTTCATAAGCATCCTAAAGGCCGATCATATTATATACCCTTCAGGTTCTTGTGCTACATACTTATCTTCCACACATCACCAGGTTCCTCGCATTCTTTACCCACCTCCGCCATTCATGTTCCATAAGCATCCCCCTGGTACACCATATTCCATACCCAGCAGGCCATTTCTTTACGTGCTCACCATCCACACCCCACCGGGCTACTCTCGTTCTATACTCCCATGTCCCTACATCTGCATTGCAGGCACCGGGTGTTACAGCCGGACCCCTATGGTTCTAAATATCATGAGACTTTCCAATCTCCAAGATCATCCCCAGGTAGATGGACGCTTATATAGGTCTTGTGTATCAATGACCTCACATTGTCTAAACTGTGTTTGAGCAAGACCTTCCGCGGCGTTTGGTTCCATAGTTTCTGAACTCGTGCCTGTAAGTGCCTGCCTGTGATGGTGGTCGTTTGTCATTCAGGTCCTAACACTTATCCCCTGGTTTCGGTTTTTGACGAAGCTGCCTTATCTGTAGGGCCATATCTGCCTAATTGGAAATGTCAACGCGGTTTCCTCACGTTTGGCTTTACTTATTAAGTTATCAGAGAGTGATGTCACTTGCCAGACGGGAGCGATACCCATCAGAAGATGGCAGAGATCGCGCCAGAGAAATCACTCGGTGGTGACACTCATTAAACAGCGAGGGTGTCTACCGCTGACGCATACTCAGTGTTGAGTGTCACTCTTACAGACAACCAATGGAGAACGTACAACCATAACAATACCAAGCATCGGATGGTCGTTAAGGCAGGATTAGGGGCAGTTGGGTAGTAGTTATAAATTCAACGGCAGGGGCAAACATTGAATGCACGGATACATACAGCAGGGGCATTGGTTAGGTCATGTTAACAATTCAGGAATAAGGGGAAGACGTTACAAAAGGCCGTGACAGTCCGACAGGAGGGCGATAGTGACGGGGACTGTCCCCCTACGAGTAGATTTAATGATGTACTTGTCTTTAGACGGCAGGGGCAGCAGTCAGATGGAATGACCCTCTTTAGATAGCGAGGGCAGCCTGGATGTTGAAACACTGCAGACAAAGGATAATTATCGCGCTCTTTATACAATAAGGGTTGTCGTTAGGAGGCAAAGACATTCTTCAAACATCAAGGGCGATCATTATATGGCAGAGACGTTCTTTGAACATCGGGGCAGCCAGGAGCACCTCGACGCGCTGACTTTCTGTAAAGACTAGGAGCGTTTAGTACATGGGATGTCTGCCATCAAACAGCAAGGACGATCGCTTGGGGGCCGTGACGTTTGTTGTTATACACTCTCTGGGGTAGGTGTCACTTGGGCTACAAAGCTGATCTAAATCCATATGTTTTGGCCCTGAAGCTTGCAATCTCTGGCTAGCTTATCTGCGGGTGTCCTCTCCCAATGATGTATCCGTAGTGAATGTGAATGAGATTCATTCTTTCATATATAGATACAGCTGCTGACGCCGCCCCGCGTGCGTTTTGTGCATCATTAGCAGAGTTGTTTGCCAAATAACCTTTCCTGTGGCATCAACATTTTTAATACTGAGAGATAAACGTTGGCGGTTTCCTATTTATCTTCAACCCTTTCCATGCCTACAACTCTATCTCTGCGTATCAGCCATTTGTATGAGTTCTCGCTCTGTTATCTGAGCCCCAATCCACTAAACAAACACCCCGACTCTCATACTGTTTGCGGGAAACAATAGAATGGCTCAGTCTTAACCACTCAGCCAGACAACCTGACTGATAAAGTCTTTCGAGGAATGGACTTCATTAGCATTGCCATAAAGCATCAGCTCAGTGTGGTGTTTGAGCCAAGAAAAGTCAGCAATGGCTGCCTCCAGGTCTACAGATAAAGGGAGTTTATTAGAACAAAATTAGATAATTACTGTATACAGCGCTGGGGGGTTATTACTGTATACAGCGCTGGGGGTTATGTTACTGTATACAGCGCGGGGGGTTATATTACTGTATACAGCGCTGGGGGTTATATTACTGTATACAGTGCTGGGGGGTTATATTACTGTATACAGCGCTGGGGGTTATATTACTGTATACAGCGCTGGGGGTTATATTACTGTATACAGCACCGGGGGTTATATTACTGTATACAGCGCTGGGGGTTATATTACTGTATACAGCACTGGGGGGTTATTACTGTATACAGCGCTGGGGGTTATATTACTGTATACAGCGCTGGGGGGTTATATTACTGTATACAGCGCTGGGGGGTTATATTACTGTATACAGCGCTGGGGGGTTATATTACTGTATACAGCGCTGGGGGGTTATATTACTGTATACAGTGCTGGGGGTTATATTACTGTATAGGGCGCTGGGGGGGTTATATTACTGTATACGGCGCTGGGGGTTATATTACTGTATACAGCGCTGGGGGTTATATTACTGTATACAGCGCTGGGGGTTATATTACTGTATACAGCGCTGGGGGTTATATTACTGTATACAGCGCTGGGGGGTTATATTACTGTATACAGCGCTGGGGGTTATATAACTGTATAGGGCGCTGGGGGGTTATATTACTGTATACAGCGCTGGGGGTTATATTACTGTATACAGTGCTGGGGGTTATATTACTGTATACAGCGCTGGGGGTTATATTACTGTATACAGTGCTGGGGGTTATATTACTGTATACAGTGCTGGGGTTATATTACTGTATACAGCGCTGGGGGTTATATTACTGTATACAGCGCTGGGGTTATTACTGTATACAGCGCTGAGGGTTATATGACTGTATACAGCACTGGGGGTATTACTGTATACAGCGCTGGGGGGTTATATTACTGTATACAGCGCTGGGGTTATTACTGTATACAGCGCTGGGGGTTATATTACTGTATACAGCACTGGGGGTATTACTGTATACAGCGCTGGGGGTTATATTACTGTATACAGCGCTGGGGGTTATATTACTGTATACAGTGCTGGGGGGTTATATTACTGTATACAGCGCTGGGGGTTATATTACTGTATACAGAGCTGGGGGTTATATTACGGTATACAGCGATGGGGGTTTTATTACTGTATACAGCGCTGGGGGTTATATTACTGTATACAGCGCTGGGGGTTATATTACTGTATACAGCGCTGGGGGGTTATATTACTGTATACAGCGCTGGGGGTTATATAACTGTATAGGGCGATGGGGGGTTATATTACTGTATACAGCGCTGGGGGTTATATTACTGTATACAGTGCTGGGGGTTATATTACTGTATACAGCGCTGGGGGTTATATTACTGTATACAGTGCTGGGGGTTATATTACTGTATACAGTGCTGGGGTTATATTACTGTATACAGCGCTGGGGGTTATATTACTGTATACAGCGCTGGGGGTTATATTACTGTATACAGCGCTGGGGTTATTACTGTATACAGCGCTGGGGGGTTATATTACTGTATACAGCGCTGGGGTTATTACTGTATACAGCGCTGGGGGGTTATATTACTGTATACAGCGCTGGGGTTATTACTGTATACAGCGCTGGGGGTTATATTACTGTATACAGCGCTGGGGGTTATATTACTGTATACAGCACTGGGGGGTTATATTACTGTATACAGCGCTGGGGGGTTATATTACTGTATACAGCGCTGGGGGGTTATATTACTGTATAGGGCACTGTGGGGGGTTATATTACTGTATACAGCGCTGGGGTGGTTATATTACCGTATACCGCGCTGGGATTTATGATCGTTTTTCGCGCTCCCCTGTAATGGCGCTCCTTTCTTGCACAGTGTGATTTATAAATGTTTCTGTAATGACCTGCAATCAGATAATTTTATCATGTTCCCGTTTGGTTCATATATCTGTCTATTTCATTGTCTAATTTTATCATCATCCATTTTTCTTATCATATTTCATTCTGGATTCTCCCAAATACTTTTCTCTTCACCGATCTCTCTTCCTTTACCCACGTTTGCTCTGAAGATCTACTCGACACCATTGCGATTACCCGTCGTAGGTTGTGGATTGCCCAGCGCTGATCCCCTGGCCAGAATATAAGTCTCTTCTGTTCCATAACCGCCACCGTTGGTGTCTCCATGACTAGGGGTGATTATAAAGAGCTCTCCCTGCTCCTCACTAGAGCAAAACAAGGAGCAGGGTCCTGGGTGTAGAGGCCAGGCTTCAACAAGACCCCCCGGAATCACTTCTACACCCTTACGTTTCTATTTCCTTCTCGCCTCTTTCAATTGTTTGCTATAATTACCATTCCGGTCTTCTGTATGCTTTTCATGTTTTTCATTTTCCTTGAGCGTTCTTCCTCCTTTCTCATATTTTCTTTTTAGTACTCTACTTCCCTGTTACCTTTTACTCTCTGTTCTCCACACTGTACAGCCCCCTTCCACCCCTTCCACCGTCTATTGATACTCATCCTCATTCACTCTGTATTACCGTTCTTCTTCTCTCCAACTTTCCTCTGTTCCTATTAATCCTTCCTTCCTCTCCCCAGAAGACGTCTTCTCTCTTGTCTTCTCTGTTCCTCTCCCTTTTGGAATACATTTCTGTTCTGTCCTTCTCCCCTAATGGACACCTTCTCCTGATGTCCGCTTCTCCTCTTCTTCTCTCCTCATCAGGAAACTGCACCCCTTTCCTTCTCTCCTTTCCCTTTTCTCTCTCGCTCTGTTTCTAGCTCGCAAACAGATGGCTCGGTTCTCGGTGTATGCGATACTCCCTCCCAGACAAACACATGCCTGCTGCTCTTTTCTAAGGAGGCCTCCATCAATCAGCCTGAATTTCAGCAAGCGCAGTTTTGTGGCTGTTGGTGGTAGGTACGGGCCAAAAAAGAGGTCTTCTGATGACTTCTGACCTGACCCCAGGTACTAAATGGCCAACTCACCATTACCACTAATTGAGATCACTTTACATAGATTACAACACATCCACGATGTACGGACTATCCCGTCGGCTGCAACAAGGGCCCAAAACTGTGTGTGGGGAGAATTAGCATCCCCTGCCAATATCAGAACCTTATATGAAACTGAAGAACCGTTCAAAAGGTCTTGTTTCTTAACTCCTTCATTGTTTAAGATTCCACAAACTGCGCCTCGAACCAAATTATAATCAGCACCCCCCCTTCTCGCCTTATAATAGTCTCAAAGGCTTTACAAAAAACCCTGATAGAATGTACGCAAATTAATGTCTACTGTAGCCATGGAAACATGCAGAACAGGGAATTCTGCTGGTGTGACCCTATGATGGGAGGTCGGGTTGGAGGTGACCCCAGTACCGAGAGGGAAGTGTCAATCCGATTCATTCAGGACAAATGCAGAGCACCTCTAACCTTGCGTCCCCCAATCTCCCTTCTCCTGAATCCCTGTCTCTCTCGGCTTGTACGCTCTTCACATTGTTCCGTTTGGCCTTAGACGCTCCTCCTCTTGTTCTTCTTTAATATTGTCTCGCTCTCTGTAATTATCCATCTCTAGCTTCTCCCAACGCTTTCCCTCCAGTCATTCCACCCTGTCTATATATCTATTTTTCTTCAAGTCCTCCCTCCTCTCTTCTCTCCTCTCCCTGTATCTCACACCCTGTCCTCTCCTGCAGGGTGAGATAACACTCACTCCTATTTATATGTCTTGGTCCTCTCACTTGTCTGAAGGAGTGAATGTATGAGAGAGCGCAGGGACCAGCCGGTCTTTGAGAAACGTATTCGATTCTAACGATTTTCTTGGTCCGGAGGGATAGCTGGTTCATTGTTTTTCTCACAATAACCCAAAAGGGGGCCCTGGCTCTTCAAAAACTTAGTCGCGAAATCTGTGGGCTTTTTTTTAAGGATATCACAACGGGGCGATGAGCCTGGTTCTCGCACGCATTGTGATATCGGGGCAGTCGTTCCACAGCACAAATACTTAACATACAAATAAGCGGCCAAACATTCCGGAAGGAAAGAACAATAGAATCTTGCTTGTGAGAGTGTATCGTTGGAAATAGAGATTAGGGGTCTAATTCATTGATTACCAGAACCCCTTTTTTCTACCTCCCGGTGGCAGTTGCGGTTTTTCATTTGCCGCGGTTCATTTATGGTCGAGTGTAGCCATGTTGAGTTTGCAATAACAAACGTCTGTCTTGTACGTTTACTAAAGTCCAATGGACTGTACGCTCAACGACAACTCAAATTAATTTAATTGCAGCATGGCCGGGTTGGGTCTAATTAAAATGTAGCTGATTTGTTAGGCTCCTTGTAGCTAGAAAGGTGAAGTTGAGTGGTAAGTTCAAGGTGGAACTTAAGAAGAGATGACTTGGAACTTTAACAAATAACCCAATAAATGGAATCCACCGATTTTCCGCACGCGGAGATAGAGGAGCGTTGAACTTCTCCATTCCAAGGTTAACCTGACTTCCAAATAGAACGTACCCAACTGCATCTCATAAAATTCACTGGTGAGCGCTCGCGTCAACCCAAGAGCAGCTTGAATATTAATAAATATTTGAGTGGTAGCATAGAAGCTGCGTTGCATATTGTCCCTCGCATTAACCCTTTAACTAGACTTGAATTTTGGTTTATAGTCGGTGTTGTCTGACAAAAGGATCATGTGCGATGTGGGTCATCGGTGGTGGATGAACATGGGAATTGTAGCCGACAGTTGGCTTTAGCCAGTCAACAAACAAAGTATGGTTCCTTAGATGGGCAGATATCTCTGAGGTCTCTTGGGTCAGCAGGACCTCTATCCCAACGGCCGGCTTCCCAAGCTGAGATCCCATTATAAATGTCTGAACTTACCCGTTGTTCTTTCCTGGGCAATGGGAACTGGATGTCTGGAGGCAGAACAGACTTTGCAGCGTCAGGAAGTAAAGTTAGCAAAGAAGCGTCACCAAGACGCCATCTTGTATTAAAAGGATTCTGGGAATCGTAGTTGATGAATGGTAGGATAGACAAAGATTGCTCACGTTTGACATACTCTATAGGAAGCCGTATGGACAGAGCAGACATGTATAAATTTATGTCGGCGTCGATGTTTTATTTTACTGTAGCTCCGATATAATGTGATTTCCTGCGAGAAGCGAGTCACTGATCTTATCCTACAATAAATGTCTCTTTTTTGCAGTGGTGTTTTGGAGGGCGTACATTCAACATTTTTCAGCTCTATAATATCTTCTGTGTGAAAAGCAATGTGGAAATACATTTACGATCAACACTTGTGACTCCATGCAGATAAGCGAACGCGTACTCTGAATTTAGATTTCTGCACCGTTTCTGCATGCGTGTCCTGGTGTCTGATGGTCTGTAGTAATAATTCATTATATCAGATGTACAATTAAAGCCCCCCCAGCGTCCTTCTTGTTTCGGGGGGGGGGGTTGGATTTTATATTCTTCGTGGCATTGCTTAAGGTGAGGTTTTAATCAATGATCGGTTGAGTGTTGTCTCCACCTCCTCCTCTTTCCACGGCAGGCTGGAGATGTTGAGGGCAGCCAGTGCTCGTGCTGGAATAGCAGAGGGGCTTCGGGGCAGAGCCAGGCTTCTTAATAGCACCATTATGTTAATCTCTTTCAGAAATGCGCGCGGATCTTCAGGCTGGAGGTTAATTTTGGGAACCCTTTAAATATGTATGTAATCAGGGCCCGGAACCCTTGTAGTCCTACCTCTCGTTACACATGCAAATGAGCAGGATCATGTGACATGAAGACTTTAACCTCTTGGCTCCTCTTTGAACAGGAAAGTTGGGTACCATCTCGGGAGTGATACTAAATTACAATCGCATTTTTTGGACTGCTTTATCATAATATATCTTGTATCCATTAATTGAACTTTAATCACTATGGCTTGTTTATATGGTAATGCAACTTCACTCATTGCAACCTATTCTTGGTCCGCACCATAAACCTCGCTCGCTCCAGCGTATGTTCCGTAACCTCATCTACCGTTAATTCAATTACTCAACGTCGCCTTAAAATGTCCTCAATCCAATAGCTCAAAGATACTTACTGAAACGTGTAATTGATCAATAATGCAGTGTATCCTCAATCCAATAAATCAACGCCTTCCAAACATACCCTTTAATCCAATAACTCAGCCTCTTCCACCAACACACCCTTTAATCCAATAACAATGTCTTCCACCAAGATACCCTTCACTCCAATAACTCTGCATCTTCCACCAACACACCCTTTAATCCAACAATGCAATGTCTTCTACCAAAACTCCATTGAATCCATTAACTCAACCTCTTCCACCAAAACACCCTTCAATCCGATTCAATGTCATCCCCTCAACATACCCTTCGATCCAATTACACAATGTCTTCCACCAACACACCCTCCAATCCAATAACTCAGCGTCTTCCACCAAAACACCCTTCAATCCAATGTCATCCACCAACATACCCTCCAATCCAATAACTCAATGTCTTCCACCAACACACCCTTTAATCCAATAATGCAATGTCTTCTACCAAAACTCTGTTCAATCAATTAACTCAACCTCTTCTACAAAAGTACTCCTTCAATTCAACGACAGTCTCTTCACCAAACTATGCTCGGTCCAGTTAGTCAACCGCTTTCTCCAGACTATGCTCGGTCCGGTTCGTCAACCACAGTCTCCAGACTATGCTCAGTCCAATAACCCAACATTAAATCATGGTAATACATGTTCAATACACCAAGTAAGTTCACCTCCATTACAGTAGCCGTGCCATAATCCACTAACTCAACCTCACTTACATTTTTCCACCTTCACAACTTGCCAGGACCTTGGTCAGTAGTAAAGATCTCGTACATATTGCTGTATAATTTAGTAGGTCCTACGTGTTAAATGTTGTAAGGTCTTTGGAGTAAACCTATGTTAGACATCACGCCTTAGTAAATCTTGCCCTGCAGCACAATAGAGATTATTGCGGCAGTTCCATAAAGAGGTTTTATATTCCGCTCTACAATTAGCGCGCGTATATAAGTAGAATTCCTTTCTCGCTTGATTTCGGCACAGTATTATTATATGTAAATCACTGTGTAATAATACTGTTTATGTTCTATGTACTAGAATCAATTCTCAGACCCATCTCCATACCTCAGTACAGATGTATTTGGTAGACGGGGCATCGGAAAGCGGTGAAGCTCTGCATGAGGTGGAGGTAAAAGAGGGTGGGGTGGCAAAGTAAGGGCAAAGAAGACAAGTCATGAGTATTTGAAGGGGGTGTCAGCGCAAACTTTTTGGCGGTGAGTTGTTTGCAGAGAAGATAATTTATAAATGGGAGATTAAGAAAGTATCTTGAATTTCCTATACCTTAGTGTTACTTATTGTCACTCCAGGCTTTTCTCAACTATTTATCACCTATGGTTACCCATTCTTCTGCATTTTAAGACGTCTTCACCCATTACAACAACCCACCAGTACTGGGTCAACCCGCTAAAACCAATATGGCCTTGGCTATCATCATCATCATCAGTGTTTTCGTCCTGCTGGAACCACTCAAGTAACTATATTCTTGATGATGTTCTTTTGGGGTGATAATTCGCGCCAAGTTCAGTTAACAGAGTCCCTCGAGCCAAGTCTAATCCCATTTTGGAATTCTGTGATTCTTTTAAGACGTACGGAGACTCCGGCAGGAAGCGAGTTAAGCCCCCGACGCCAGCAGATCGTAATCAGGCGGTAGAAAATATTCAGTTCGTAAATGCAAAGGAATGTTGAGAATATTTATGAGGATAATAGATTTTTGGCTGCCCGAGATATCTTTTATTGGGGCGAACACGTGGAATTTTTATAGCCCTTCTTTCTCATCTTCCTGCTAGACCTCGCTCCTCTATTGTCTTCTCTCACTGGTGCTCTTAACCCGTGCCTTGTAACAACTTTTTGGAATAATACGGGCCCTTCAGATAATTTATTGCAGAAGAATAGACCGTCGTCTTCATTTATAGCCAAAAAAAACATAAAGTTTCAATTTGGGATTTTCTGGTTGAATGTAAAAAGAATAAAATAAAATATATTTATTTAGATTTTTTTACTAAAACTGGTTCTTGGATAGAACTTTCCAAGTTAAAAAGGTTACTCTATTTCCAGGAATGACAGGTTCTTCTAGTAATGGAAGATATCTACTCATATCTTGAGATGCCTTCAACGTTCCTTGTTGGGCCTACTCGGCTTATCTCCTACGTGGTCCATCCTGGCTACCGATGACTTTAGATTTGACTTTTGATGAATTATAGATAATGAATGGATTTTTGATAGTCCACTCAAGCAATCATTTCATTTTTAGATGATTTGTTTTTGAAGAATTAAACTGAAATCTTAGAACATCCCAAAAATTAGCCGAGGTCTGTAACCTCCAGGTGGAATTTGATTTGGTTGTGGATTCTCTGGATGCCAAAATGTTTGCACGCCGATAAACATTAATTATTATTTCTAAAGCAGGAATACATTCTCTTGGATGTTATAAGTTGGCTACAACTGTAGGTTGAGATAAATAGGCGTTGGCAAGATCAGGAGAACCACCACTGGGGTGGCTAAGAGTTGTAAGAGCTGTAGTCCACAGCGCCATGAGCTGTATTTCCTTGGACAGGAGGCTGAGACCAAGCATTCTGTGCCGCGTTACTTTTGAGGCGATGCGTATCACGTAAACATTCCTTTTACAAGGTCTTCGCTTCTTACACAAGTTCAGGAGACCTCAAATGTCCCACGCTGTGATCCCGGTAATCCAGGACTCTGGGGTCAAAGCTCAGACTTTGATGCCTGTCTGAAAGAACAGATGCAAAAAAGATGAGCTGACAGCCCCGTGACTGTCTGAGTACAGGGACACGAGGCAGGAGAGATCTTCTTACAGACTAGTGACCTGAAGAAACTGTCTGCTGGAAGGGTTATACACAAATGGCAGGTGTGACTGAGAGCTCTAATGTCGAAACAACAGATGGTAATCGGGAATAACAATGACATGGAGTCATGGTAGGGCTTCGGTGTTACTAAAGAGGTGATGGCATGAAGATTGAGAGGGTTAGATGTGGCTAATGCTGATTTTCTGTAGGTTCGCACCAGGAGAATAACAAAAACCTAGAAGGAGCTTCAGGTGAAGGACATCGATGTCTTCATCCCCAGCACAGCTTGAGGTTCTCGTGACCTCCTTTTTGCGTGCATCACACCTTAGTTCATATGGGGCATTGGTAAGCAAGCAAGGAAAGCGATCCTGTGAGATGCGGGGTGATGCCCCTCATACATTTTTATATTAGAAAATTGGCTGTGGGTACGGCATGGGCTGGTGGGGGCTTTTGCTGGGCTGGTAGCCCCATTCAACTAAATGCCCCAAAAAGTGCTTCAAAATGAGCTTACCTTGTGAACAATATTATTAAATATATATATATATATATATATATATATATATATATATATATATATATATATATATATACACAGTCTATAATAAAAACATCATATAAATAATATTTTATATATAACATCAGCCAATAAGCACTCACGGGTCTTGCATCAATAAATAAAAAATATATATTTTATTGGTTTATGTTTATTGGTGGATATTTTAATGCTGTTTGATTGCACCGGGACACAGAACATTTAGAATGATATATTTTATACATTACCATATATATATATTATATAAATAAAACTTATTTTATTTTTACAAATATAACTAAAACTGTAATAATTTGATGAAAAGTCTTCTGTAGATTAAGTAGATTTCATGAAAAATTGCTGAAAATCCCCCAAAATGTAACAAATAATATTTTAACCTACCTGCTCCGGAACCCTACATGCTATGGGCAATACGGGCACACGGATAACTCTGCCCCCTCCACCCCAAGTAATACTTATTGCAGCATTTTTATAAGTATAATTATTTCAGTGTTCCATTAACCAACCCAATTATCTTTCTTAATGTCATAGAGGCGGAAATATCCTTGTTCGGTATTTTTTTGAGCGAAGCGTAAAGGTTTGCAGGTGATGGGGGGTAAGAAGACAGAAGGGGCTGATGTTTTATTATATTCTTTTATATTCTTTTTATGTTTTGCTTGGTATTTAAGGATCCAGTAATATATAGCGTATGTATTTAATGCGATCCCAGGCTGCCCAAAGAGCTTGCACTCTACTGTATTATTGCTTGGCTGGATCCGTATGATGTGCTAAGTGGGCAGTGGAAGCAGCGAAGCATTCTGGGAATAGAGCGTAGACCGAGGGTGGGCGCGTGACCCTCATATTTTCACAGCGATGGGCGCTGGGATATATTCAAGGACTCACTAAATTCTCTGGTAATAGGAAGCGCTGACAGCTCAGAAAATAGTTACGTGTGGAGGAGTAATTGGTTTGCAGAAAGAAGAAGAAGAAGAATGAAAAAAAGAGAGAGAGAGAAAGAAAGAAATCCGGAGGATGAAAGAGAAAGATGGGGACATTGATATGAATAGAAAATGGGGTTAACCCTTTCGAGCACAGGGGACATACGCGGCGTTTAGTGGTGCAATGCAGCTTTTGGCATTTTGGAGCGCGCAGGGTTAACCGATGAGCATAAAAGAGAATATAAGCAGGAGACGGCTTGAATTTAAAGCAGAAAAGGGAAAATAGGAAGAGATTTGTTGATATACGGGACATGACTTTACATAATAAGATTTAAATAAACCTCGTATGTATAAGAGCGGGTGCTGCTACGTCCGCCATACAGAGGACAGGGCTCTGACTTATACTTTCAAATATATTGAGGGGTTTAATCAAATACAAGATGGAATTATTCAAAAAAAAATGGAAAATACAAAGTAGAATAACATTTAAAAAAATAAATAAAACCTTAAGTGTCAGTTTTAGTTGTTGGGTGGAAGATAACTAAGATGGCCAGGAGAAGAGGTAGATGTTCATGGTCTTCAAAGATGACTTCCATGGATGGAGAGAGATCATTATTACCTTTTAGATAAATAGTTCCGTGGTTGGACCGGAGGATCTTATCTGCCATCATATACATATAAATTGAATTTCCGAACGCAGCTCGAATCTGCTGGGGAGAACCTGAAGTTTAAGCCGCGAAACCTGCGGAGAGATAATGGTCCCTGGATTCTGTTTTCTTTCTTCGCCGATGGGCAGAACCAGTGTATGTGTTTTACCGAGACTGATTTTCCTCCAAGGAGACATGAGACTGTAGCCGAAAGAAATTGGTCCATCGCCCCATTACGTCCCATGACCTCAAACGACCTTGAGCTTGAGTGTGACTTATCAAAGAGGTCACGGATGAGAAGCCACGTGGAGAGCAGAGCCTACACTTGGCTGAGCACCCGACATGTGCGTCCCACGTGCCAATAAATATTTATCACGGTGTTATCTGCGCATCAGTCTGGTTCATACAGAAGGTGGCTTTGATGAATATCATTATAAAAGTAGAGCTTGTAACCATTTTAGAAACTTGCTTGTGGCTGCTAAGCATGCGCAGAGCATTTGTACAAAATGTAGGAACCATCAGTAGCCACACAACTCTTGATGGTCTACCAAGTCTCTGGTGGCTGTTGGATGATTTGATTTAGTAGTTTTTTTCAGTTATTTTAAATATTCTTTCTTCCTGGTCTATGCTTTTTAAACATGGTCAACAGATAAGCTAAAGCGAGGGAAGAGATACTTGGACTCTCATCGTTGGTGGAGTCGAAGTCCAAGTTTTATAGCCTCTTGAGTGGAACCAAAGTTGGTCATGGTCTTCTGCTCTACAGGGCTGGTGAAGATGCTGGTTCTTCGTTCTGCCGTATGACAGAACCGTACAGAACAATAGACTACCCATACAACCTAAAGCTTCTCTGCAGAGAATTTCAACTATAAACTGAGGGTTCTATTCACTTAAAAAAGAAGTTGGCAGGAAAGTTGAATATTCTGACTCCTTGATATCACGGAGCTCGGTGAGCTTCTCCAGCAAGATCATCTAAGTACCGTAATTATCTTGACTATTATCTTCCCTTACATCTTCATGTATTCATCTCATGGTTTCCATAATTAACTTAATTTCCCCCTAATTCTCCTTCTTATTTTCTCAGTCTACCTTGTTCCTCTGTGTTAGTCTGCAAAGGAGGCGCGATGTTCTGCAGAGACCTCCAGCAGAGAGTATTGGTCATAGGGCAGTGTGCAGTGAATCAGTCGCTGTCAGCACAGCTTGTACCAGCTCTATATCATCTCTGGATACACATGCTCCCCCCTCCTCCTCACTTGGCTACACATAACCTGCGGAATTTGTCACCTTGGCATGGCTATCGTCTCCTGCCAAACTCGTAAATTGCCATGGTTTTCGTGTAATTGATCTATGAGTACACAGAAAATCTGCGAGGCATCAATTCCTCTTAATAACCGAAAGTTTGTGCTGACGTTACATACCGCACAGGCTCGGACGGACTGGAGACCGCTCTGCACCCCCCCCACGGAAATCCAACTTATGAAGTTGGGCAACAACTAAACGTTCTTAATGTCTTCCGGTCGTTGGTGGCCAGTGTTATTCTGGGTTACATTGATATGACTTGAGGTCTATCAAATGGGGGTTGACAGCCTGGGTTCTTCTATGGACCACCCGGCATGGCGTCCATCTGAAGGACAACCACGGTCTTCCACGGTCTTCGCTGCAACCCAACTGGAGACACACATGATCTTCTCATCAAGCATGGTTGGTCATGAGCAAGTGGGAAATCCATGGCTTCCCGACGCTGAACAATGGCAGTTGTGTCGAGAGTCAAAGTCTATTTAGGATGAATTGGCCATGGGTAGAGGGCAGTGGATACAAGGGTCTGCCTCCCCAATAAGTGAAATCCAACACTACGATCCCTATAAATCTTTAGATGAATGCAAGTCTTTTCAGGTCTGGCCTTAAAAGTTGGATCGCACCTTCCTACATAACTCAAGTAAGAGTTTTTATTAGTGGGGAATAAGATCGATGCACGATGTCCTTCAGCGGTGGTGCCAAAACCCCGTCTGGCCTGATAGCTGTTGTAAGAGCTCGTAATGCAATAGTGCGTGATATAGCAGGTAGCAATGAGCGCTTATTATGTGGGTCAAGTGGTTTTTACCTGCAGGGGGATTTGAAGTTTCTTTCTGTAGAGCCTGGGATATTCCGTCTTCTTAAGAGCCGAGTGTAGGTGGCTTCAAATCAATGCAGAAAGGAAATCTGAGGCTCCGCTTTTATTTCAAAGAAGAAATGTTAGAACAAGAGGAAATATTCTAAAACCGGAGGGCCGGAGGCTTGGATATAATGTTACGGAAGTTTTACTTTACAGAGATGGTAGTAGATAAGTGGAACAGCCTCTCAGCAGTAATAGAAACCAATCAAGTAAGGGGATTGAAACATGCATATGGCTTGTGGTGGGACCAATGATTAAGGAGAAACGGGTGACTAGATGGGCCGAATGGGGCCGATCTGCCTGGAGATTCTAGGTTTTTAACCACCAAAGAGCTGCCCCTGGATGTTCTCTGCTGTGTTTCTTTCTCCGTTCCGCCATCTGGTTTGTAGAGGGTTAATCTGTGGCCCTTTAGAGCTCCGCTCATCCGTGGGTTACAGATTCACAAATCATTTTGTTATGCAGATAACAGCCAAGCCGTTCGTTCTGCGTGGCTTTCTTGAGCGGCATTCAGCAGCTCGGGATTTTGGGTGCCCCGCGATGATAACTCTCTTTTGTCGGCGAATAACACAAAGCTTTAGAAAAAAAATTTCAATCTACGATGTAGTTCTGCGGTTGGCGGAGAAATCGTGAATCCAATCTCATTGTTTGATAACAAGGAGCGGGCTTTTTTCTATATTTCTTTGTCTCGTGACTTCAAGCTATTGGTCGGAAGCACATTGTGCCGCTGGCTGTGCCATCTTGGGGGCAAAACCCCATTAGATGGGGGGAGGGGGGTCCCATATTTACCCCATTAAAAGACTGTTGGAGGCTTTAGTATTTGGGTTTTAAAATGTATCAAATCTCTTTTGAGGAATCTTATGACAATTGGACTTATTCTGGGGGGAAAAAAGTTGTTCTAGTGTAAAGTTGTTGAAAGGGTTCCGTGGTAACCGATAGAAGTTACAATCCGCATGAACATTCAGTTGGTTGCTACAACAAAAGGTCCGTCTTTACAAAATATATAACAATAAAATAAAAAATATAACAAAAAAATAAAAAAAAAATATAACAAAAAAATAAAAAGTATAACAAAATAAAAATGTAAATAAGTATTTTTCTGCCGCTGGCCATCCAATGGCGGTCTATAATTCCGTGGGTGTTTGTTGGATCTCAGTCTATAGCTTTACCCAAATATTTTTCTCTCTTATGGGTCATCAGCTGACCCCCCGTGAATTATGGAAAGAGTCGGGTGTTTTCTGGAGACGAGATTTCTTTTTGCCCTGCTGGGGGGGCCGTTCCGTTAAAGCTGCAGTCCTCGGGGAGCGTTTTTTTTTTTATTATATATTGTAAATGACGAGGGCAGTTTCGTTGGCAGCGCTCCCTCCTCTGCTCCCCGGACACGTATTGATAATTACATTGTGTTTTCATTATGTATGGGAGGTCTGGGGATTCCCTCTCCACCCGAGCCCAATCCATCATTAGCTGTCACGGGGCGGCCATTACTCCTTCACTCCGCAGATAAGCTCGGGACTCTGATGGAGTTTGAATATGAATTCTCATACCCAACGCGTGAGATACCACGGGCGATGACAATGCAGTCACATTTTTAACCCTTTATGGTATCGTAGTTCTAGGCAGGGGGACCCGGGAAGGCGAGGAACATTTTTATATTGGTGAGCAGGGGGTTTAAAGAGATGGGTTATATGGAGCAAGAGGAGAGTTTAGCCAGGTTAGGGAATAAGGGGTTAAATAGCGTTGTGGGATGACTTATGGTTTGTGGCTTTACGGATCAATGCGAAGAGTTAAACGATTATTTAAGGGAAGCTTGTGAGCGATTTAATGGAGCCGGAGGCAGTAATGAGAGGAGCTGTCCAGGGCTGCGGTGCTGAAAGGCATTCGTCTTCTGCGTATCGGTGGCTGCCCCTTCCGTTACCTGTCCATGCAGCAGCACGATGCCGTCCCCTCATTGTATTACCCCCTACCACTTCTGCTGGGAGGCTGTTGCACTTATCTACCACCCTCTCTGTAATTCCTTTGACCCACATCTCTCCTTATTCCCATCAACGCATCCTTTCCTGATAATAACCTCCCTTTCCTCCCTTATTTACTTCTCCTTACTGCATTTCTCCTTTTGCTCTTCATCGTTCCAACTTCTCTCTCTCTCTCTCTCTCTCTCTCTCTCTCTCTTTTCTCGCCTTTTCTCTCTCTCTCTCTTTTCTCGCCTTTTCTCTCTCTCTCTTTTCTCGCCTTCTCTCTCCCCCCCCCTCTCTCTCTCTCTCTCTCATTCTGTATCGTGCCAGCTGTGCTTGGCATGCTGAGTGCTCTCCGGCATATAATTTACTGTGGGTAAAGTTACAATCACTCGGCTCTTCACTTAGATTTGGTCTGATTTTCCTATTTCTTGAAAGTGTTTGGATGCAGGCCAGGTGCGACGTGTCCCTGAGGAGCCCGACGCGTGTTTCTATGGATTTCGGTTTTCCCGTGTCCGTGTTTTCTGCGTGTCATTGTGCGCCGCTGCATTATTCTGCTTTGCGTGACCGCGGTGTGTGCCGGATGATATTCCGTATCCGTGCTCCATACGCTCCTCACTTTGATCTAGCGGGGGTATAAATGATATATGGCCGTATAGTGTTACTATTTCACCCCCATATCGCTCCTATTCCTCTGAGCATTTTTAGTCTGAGCCTTTCTTTTTCTCTTCCCTCTCTCTTCCATCTCTCCTCTCCCCCTTCTAGTTCCCTCCCCAGCTCTTGCCCTCCCCTCCTGTTGCGTATTTTCCCTCCTCTCCCTCCAGCCTCCCTATCTTCCCCGAGCTTGCAGGCTGCAGAGGAGCGATAAATCTTGTGACATTTTTCAGTGACCTTTTTAAGTGGCAGCTCCGTGTCCCCCACCTGTCACTCCCTCGCTCCCCCTATTGCCGAGCTGGTCACCTTAGCGCTCTATCCGCCCATGCGCCGGCTACTATTGTCATTTCCATCTGGAATGCCACCCGCCTCTCAAAAGGTCAGGAACACTATCTCCTTAAAACCTTTATGTCTCATTTTCTTCATTAAAGCTGCAGTCTAATTTCATGGAATACAACTGAACGACCTTAAGATCCGATCTCAAGGCCACATGTGAATAATTAATTTATGTGGATCATTTAATTCTTTCCTTTATCCCCTCTTCACTTTGTGATTCATCAAATCAACCGGAATGGATAATAAGAAAAATCTGACGGGGGAGCCAAATTACCAGCGCACACTTCACTTCCTGTTCAACCTCTTGCTCAGGAAGATCTCAATAAAGTGCAAAAGTAAATTGCTTCCCCCAGCTTGACCAAACCTCATCCTAAAAGGCAGGTTTTATTCAGTCCCGTTACCGGCAACAAACCACGCTGCAGCAAGATTAAGCCTCGTTTCTTTTACCCAACAATCCGAGGCATTATCACGACGGCGTAATTCAGAGAAACGCCGGCGCTCTTGAAGTTGCCCCACGCGGTAACGCTCTTTAGGATTGTTTATAAAGTGCTTTACGATAAAATATGTTGCGGTCTGCTGTTGAAAATCAATGGCGCGCTCGGCGTGCGATGTTTCCAGTAAATCCACAGGGCCGGGCTTTTAGGCTTTCAAATCCGGCTTGTAAACACCCAGGAAGGTCTGCTGAATTATGATGCCAGTGGAGACCTTTGATAAAGGAACGGGTGGGGGGGCTCTCAGTCCTCCCCGGTTTTTATCTTTACACCGGGCCGTAATTGCCTTATTTGCACTTCCCTGCGTGTTACATACGGCGAGGGGTCAATGATGTCTGCCGTGTGCTAGAGGGCCGCGGGGCTGCCCTACGGCGTTGGGTAACCTCTTCCAGACAGCAGAGCTGAGAACATGCACAATCTGACATTATTCCGCCCCGGGTGGTGTAGATTTTTATCTATAGTATAATTCGGACTACACAGAAGCATCGCCCGGTGGGTGACACGGAGAAGGGGCTGAATTGTTTAACATACCTAATTTCACACAGAACACGGAAAATAACGGCGATAAAGAATATGTATAATGGAGATCATTGGAACGGGTAACATTGGGGTAATAGGAGATATGGTAAAGGGTTAATTTGGTGTGGTGGGCTTACCAAGGGGCTTTCTAAAAGGCCTGACCCTAAGGACCTCCAGTGGCTGCAGGTTATTTGCAATATATGTTTGTGAATAAAGCCGCAGCAGACGTTCCAGAGGAGGCTACGTTAGTAATAGGAAGAGAAGAAGCCTGTTTAGTTCAATAGGGGGATTAAACGGGGGGGCTACATGAGGAGTTATATCGAATGGTTAAATGGGGGCCATTAGTACCGGTTCCCGTCTTTCACTCCAAGAGCAATTGGTCACTGATAGTTAAACTCCTACCGAACCCTAATTTCTATCCCGCCACATGCAGCACTTTAAAAGCATTTAGCGGCCGATACCGTCATCAGATTATGTCGAAACGCAGAACGACCCGGAGATTTCCGAGGTCTGCGCATTAATGCGGCTGTAGCAGGAGGGCGACCACGGAGTAAAAGAGAAGAAATAATTCAAGGAAATAAATTGGATGGGAAACTAATAGAGGGGGGGGTAGAGGCTGTTCGGGGACAGAAAGAGAGGCAGAAAGGATAGAGAAAAAAAATACTAGAGGGAAAAATGACTTATTTCCCATATTTCCAAAAGACGCTGGTGTTCTACTCCCTTACGGGTCCTTAGGAGATACTTGTGATATGAAGACGCGTAGACCGATGACAAGGACCACCCGTCTTCACTGAGATAGTCAATGGCAGGAGACCCCAGAGATAGACCTTCTACAAATACAAACTAGCTACTCCTAGATCCCCAGTTGAGGTTGGACTACAATGCCTATAATCCATGTTTAGCTGGTTTAAACATATGCTCCAGTGTAAACGGGCGCATGGTAATGGTTCTTCAGCAACGCCTTACGTACCCCTGCCTCAGCAACATCCGTCCATCATACAAATGCTTCGTTCAAATAGGTTCTAGGTCGACACAAACTTCTTTTTCAGCTTTTTGTAGCCCTTTTGAGATCAGAAGAAAGCAGGAATGGCCAACAGCAAATAATTCAATCATCGGTAAGGGCTTGAAAGATGTGGAATTCGTTACTTGAAATAAGGTATTTTCCGATGCAGGAATAACTAAGGATCTGTTGACCTTTATGGAAAACTCTATAGAGAGATTTGTCATGACTTTCAGGGACTGCGCGGTAATTATGTAGAAAAAGCTTCATAGTCCATAGCTTCAAACCATTCATGATGCCTCCACCCAAGGCTGCTGGAATAAGGCAAGCACTGTCACCAAAAATGGCTGATCTCTGGAAAAAAATAAGGGTTTGTGATCCTTCAAGAAAGAGTTTAACGCTCTGAAGGTGACGAGGAGGGTATATTTTATGGAACAATAGAGAACATTGATGGGGTAAGCAGTTTCCTTTCTGCTTTTGTTGAGGATTTTAACTTGTTTTTTTGTCTAGATCCAAAAGAATTATTTTTCATCGGAGGGTCAACAGCGAGACCTGGGCACACAATGAGATAGCTTAGTAAGCGTTGCTTAATTGGCTGTTCCAATTGGTACCCAACAAAGACTCGGATGACAAACCTAATACCTTATTCAAGGTCTGTCTCGGGTACCGTCGGAGACTTGGGATTTTTCTTCTAGAATACGCGTGTTTGGTCAGATTACTCGATGTTCAAATTACTTTGGAGGATTTGTTTATTTCCGGTGGGTTTATAGATAGATAGAAGTACTTTACAAGATTCCATAATGCCTTTTTATACAGGGTAATGGTGTCTGTACCACATGGTTTGAGTCTATCTAGATAACATAATTCTAGCCCCCAGAATATTTGCCCAAAACACTAAAATCATAGATTTCCGAGACGACTGAACTTTGCACCAGTCCCTGATAACCGTCTTGTAGCTCTCCACCCATTGCTGAGAGGCAATTCCCATAATCCCTGGCCAGATCATGCTGGAATTCATTTACAGACGGGGAACGCTGTACCGGCTTCCTCAATTCTCTAGTCTTGGCAGCTTTGTCCCTCCAGTGAGAGAGCGCAAGGATCCTCCAATTAGTGATATTCTACTTGAGAAGACCCTCAGGTCTAATACATCTCGGTGTTTTAATACGTGGAACGAGTCTCTCTTGCGGATCTTCTTTCTTATGTTCCATTATTAACCCCTTGAGGGATCATCTCGAGTTGCCTTCTAAGGGTACGTCTCCCTTTGGGGTTTATATGACACATAGCTTTTAATAGGATGTGTAGAACTCTGCTTTGGCTGTCATTCCATCTTCTCTTTTTTTCATAGGGTAGAATAAAACTTCTGCCTAAATCTCATGGTTAATGATCTGTGTCGGTGTAAAGACCTTGGTTAACAAGCTTCTTCTGTCTGACACGGCTCCCTCACAAAATCGTCAAAAATGTCAAGGAAAACTCTTGGCATTGATGCTGGTTATAAACAGAGTTCTGAATCACGTTGTCCTCTTCTCTGTAGAAATATCTCTCTCTTTTCACTCTCGAAGCGCTCATCTCACCTCTGTAGTCGTTTTGCACGGTGGGTGGTGTATACATTGAATAGACTTTCAGCCCCCATCAGCCTATGGATACCATAGAAAAGAAGTCGATAAATGCTTTATAGATACGTGTGGCTGGAAGACACAACAATCAAGGTGGCGAGACGCACACGGAAACCAGAATAGAGTCTTTGTCTGTTACATTGTGTGTCTCCGCTTACCACCCGTGGACCTCTTTATGGTCTTGTGTCTAACATTCTTCCGATGTAACGTTTCCTATCATCTGACTGCCTCTTCCGGTTGCCTTTATAACTTTGTTCTATTATGGATGTAGGGTTTAAGGTCAACGTTGAAGCATGACGGGGCAAACGCCATGCCTTGTATCGTCATCGGTTACTGTGTTACTCTTTCGTTTTGATAAGACACAAAGACATTGTTGGTAATTCACTCTTCAAATACCTTTAAAAACTCTACAATCATTTTATCGTCTGTCTACACAACATACAGAATAGTTGCGACCCAAAAGGTAGCTCTTCTGATGTGGTTGACCTTTGATTTGATCATCTGAGAGAGACGGTCTGGTGTTTGATCTGCCTGGAGGAGTGCAAGTTGGAGCTGAGATGGTTTGAAATACTTTCTCTCCTTCTATGCAGAAGTACCTGCTCGTTGAGGAGATGAGTTTGGGCTTAACTTGTCTTGTCCCATGGCTGCCTTCTGACCTCCTAGATGTTCTGGGGGTCTATGGCTGACCAAAGGGTTTTGGACCTCTTTCTACAGCAAGCTACAGAGCTGTTTTTTGGCTTTCTGAACGTTTTTGCCCTATTGACTAGCTTAAACCCTATCAGAACCCTACGGCTTCTCTCTCACCATTGCTTTTTCTAGCGTCCCTGTTCACGTTTGCGTCTCCTTTCCATGTTTTGCAGCGCTCACCCAGGAAGTGCAGGCCGAGAACGTCACAGTCGAAGAAGGAGGGACTGCCGAGATTAGCTGCCAACTCCACCAGTACGATGGGTCCATCGTGGTCATCCAAAATCCTGCCCGGCAGACGCTTTTCTTCAATGGAACGCGAGGTAAGCGAGAAACCAACCATATCGAAGTGGCTGTTACCAACCGTATCTAACAAAGACATTGCAGTCTTTAATTCCTGACGATTTAAACCATTTAGCAATGGTTGTCGAAACCAGTAAAACCTTCTAGAAACAAAAAACACTTCGGCTCCATGGGCAGCTTTACAATGCGCCGGCCTCGAGGGGATCATTATTGTACTTGTAAAAGTACAGAATATAGTTTGATATAAAAGAAAGTTTCCAAACGCCTACAAGGCACTCGACTAACACAACTAATAAAGTACAAATTATTGCGGGTCTTCCAAATAAACCTCCTTCCTTTTGTATAAGTTTTTCAACATTTTTTTTTTTAATTTTAAATACATGAACTTTGTTTGCTGAGGTCTACTGGAATTTCTAGGCTTCTTCGTCATCTTTTGTTGTCTTTATTTCGATAGTTTTTTTTGTCAGGATACCACCGCTCCATCCCACGCCGATCAGTTTTGGTGGGCCAAGTATTTAAGAGCTATCCGAAAAAACTAGGATACCTGGCTGTGTAACTTTTGTTTCTTTTTAGCTGATTTTCTCTAGCGCAGCGTTTCTGATTCATTGTGTCGCAACGATGCTAAGTATCTGTGATCAGATGCGAACCGTCATCAGTGGATGGGAAGGGGGGGGTTGGAAGTTGGGTGATGAGAAGGCGGGGGGGTATCTAAACGTTGCTGTTTACCCATAATGACACCCCCTCCCTTCAATGATCCAGGCTAATTCTATCCAACTTCTAAATTTATCCAAACATCTGCAGTCTGACTTCAATAGCTGTAACTTCAGCAAAAAACCGAGAGGAGGACGGGAGGGAGAAGTGGAGCAAAAAGAGGGCACTGCTTAGTTTTGTGGAAATGCATCCTCAATTCCACGTATTATTTCTAGTCTAAGCCGAAACACTTAAAGGGACCGTCAGGGGTGTAGAAAACCGGGGTATTAGAAGCTCCCCTTCTGTATTGGGGTATTAGAAGCTCCTCTTCTGTATTGGGGTATTAGAAGCTCCCCTTCTGTATTGGGGTATTAGAAACCCCCTTCTGTATTGGGGTATTAGAAGCTCCTCTTCTGTATTGGGGTATTAGAAGCTCCCCTTCTGTATTGGGGTATTAGAAACCCCTTTCTGTATTGGGGTATTAGGAGCTCCCCTTCTGTATTGAGGTATTAGGAGCCCCCCTTCTGTATTGAGGTATTAGGAGCCCCTTCTGTATTGGGGTATTAGAAGCTCCCCTTCTGTATTGGGGTATTAGAAGCTCCCCTTCTGTATTGGGGTATTAGAAACCCCCTTCTGTATTGGGGTATTAGAAGCTCCTCTTCTGTATTGGGGTATTAGAAGCTCCCCTTCTGTATTGGGGTATTAGAAACCCCCTTCTGTATTGGGGTATTAGAAGCTCCTCTTCTGTATTGGGGTATTAGAAGCTCCCCTTCTGTATTGGGGTATTAGAAACCCCCTTCTGTATTGGGGTATTAGGAGCTCCCCTTCTGTATTGAGGTATTAGGAGCCCCCCTTCTGTATTGAGGTATTAGGAGCCCCTTCTGTATTGGGGTATTAGAAGCTCCCCTTCTGTACTGGGGTATTAGACGCTCCCCTTCTGTATTGGGGTATTAGTCGCTCCCCTTCTGTATTGGGGTATTAGAAGCTCCCCTTCTGTATTGATGTATTAGGAGCCCCTTCTGTATTGGGGTATTAGAAGCTCCCCTTCTGTATTGGGGTATTAGACGCTCCCCTTCTGTATTCCTTTGTGTTTTTCACCTTGGACTCTTTTGGGTCCTTCAATACTAAATGTGAACAAGTGTGTCCCTCACAGGCTTCCTGAATACCCAGAATTAGGACCCTCTTAAGACGGGGCGAAAGGGGCAGTTGGCTAGGGCTCAATAAATACCCAGACAAGATGGAGGTTGAGTAGGGTGAAGAGAACTCAAATGATGGGGGGATACTCCAACTGAGGAGTAGCTATAGGGTGGATAAATGGGTAGCCTGAAGGCGGGGTAACCGGGGTAGCTAGTGTGGTCCACACTAGTCCGCTAGGGTAAAAACAAAACAAAACAGGGCATTAATGTATCCATAACGGCCAGTAGGGGGCGCTGTCCAACCCCACCCTAGCAAAGGGCATCTCCAATACTAGAGTAAAAAAAAAACCCCATTCTTCTTCTTTAACAGAAGCCCATAAAGCATCTGCCTTCGGGATTCTAGAATGAAGAATGTGTTTTATTAACAGGCGGTTATGACAGTGCTCCTTATAACATGATACAGTGTCCGGGGTGGTTGATCTGTACATCTCTTCAGTAAAGCAGACGCTTTCTCGGATTTCTTTTCTGAACGACAAAAAAACAAAAAAAGATTGCGCTGGAAAATATTGCCGGCAAGTTTGCCTCGTGGTTCTGGCACACGATGTGTTAAAAGTAACTACCCCGGGAAATTGGTTTTCTCTGGCAAGGAACGTTTTTCACTCTAAAAGTGGGTATTTTTTTATTAAAAGAACAGTCCGATCAAACAATATTTTATTCTAGTTTAAGCACCGTTTTCGTTGCAGTCAAATAATTTGCGGCTCGATAGAGATTGGAAAAATTGTACCTTTTCGAGAAAACTATTTTCCTTTCATAAATTGCTAGTTTTTATTATTATTTTTTGTTTGTTTTTATCATTTATTCTTGTTTATCAGTTATCCTGGTCCCTATAGGGTAGGGTCGCTCTTTGACACCATTCGGCCGGCTGAGGATACTGACAATTTCAGTTGAACCGCAGCAAGGCCGTCGCTACAGGATTGGCCTAATACTCCGAAATTATAATAATACATTTCTTTTACATTTTTAATGCCTATAGATGACCCAGAATCGTTAAACACATGGTTGAACATACATTTTTTTTTAATTAATGTGTTTGCTCGGATTATTTACCGACTGTCTCTCGAGCTTCCAGAAACGGCTCGTTGTACTTCTTCGTCCCTCGCCTATAAGGTTTCTCTTCTCTCCATAATTTCTCCCCTGCTTTGCTGTTTTCATTGTCTGTTTTATTGTTCTCCGACAGCTCTGAAGGACGAGCGTTTTCAGCTGATCGAGTTTAACCAGAAATTGGTGAAGATTCATCTTGTGAATGCCAAGCTGGAGGATGAAGGTGGATACTTCTGCCAGTTGTATACAGAGGACACGCATCATCAGATTGCTACCCTCACCGTCCTTGGTGAGCGTTCCAGCCGTCTATCCGTCAGCTAACGCGGGACAAACGCCTAGTTAAATCTCACTCAGTCTCCACGCTGTATCCACGTAAATACTCGCCCAATCAGTAACGTGTCTCCCAAGCCTCCATCGTTGGTACCCAAATCCCCTGATGCTCCTCTCTTTCCTCCCCTGATGCTCCTCTCTTTCTTCCCCTGATGCTCCTCTCTTTCCTCCCCTGATGCTCCTCTCTTTCCTCCCTGATGCTCCTCTCTTTCCTCCCTGATGCTCCTCTCTTTCCTCCCCTGATGCTCCTCTCTTTGCTCATCTCTTTCCTCCCCTGATGCTCCTCTCTTTCCTCCCCTGGTGTTCCGCGTTTCTAGGAGCTTGGAATGTTTGCTGGGTATGAGTTTATCGCGGTGTTCTACGCTGAAAGCCATAATCATGCACCATTTAACACATTTAGTAAATGTTATTGAACGTCAGAACAATTTGTCACCCACCTCTTGAACTCCTATTGAGATGATTTAAAAGTACGGGAGCGCAGTCTTTAATGGTTTTGTGGAATGGAGGGCAGCTATCCGTGTCTCTGATCGCAGATCTTTCGCTCCTTGGTTTTCTTGTGTGCAGAAGCATTAAGGGTTCAGATCTGCCCCCTCCATCAATTATACTACTAGGAGCAGGGGCAAAAGGGGTGCAGAGACAATGGGTCCTTTAGGGTTAGACACCCAATGAAAGCAATGCGTTCCCTTTTGTTACACCCGTTGTCCATGCATGTCCACCTAACACTCATCCAGCCCATATACCACGCCATCCCAACACTCATCCAGCCCATATACCACGCCATCCTAACACTCATCCAGCCCATATACCACGCCATCCCAACACTCATCCAGCCGACACATCACATCATACTAACACTCATCCAGCCCATATACCACGCCATCCCAACACTCATCCAGCCAACATACCACACCATCCTAACACTCATCCAGCCGATAAACCACGCCATCCCAACACTCATCCAGCCGACACATCACATCATACTAACACTCATCCAGCCCATATACCACACCATCCCAACACTCATCCAGCCGACACATCACATCATACTAACACTCATCCAGCCGATAAACCACGCCATCCCAACACTCATCCAGCCGATATACCACGCCATCCCAACACTCATCCAGCCCATATACCACGCCATCCCAACACTCATCCAGCCGATATACCACGCCATCCCAACACTCATCCAGCCGATATACCACGCCATCCCAAAACTCAACCGACATGTTACAAAGTTTCCGCCTAACAATCGTACGAATGATCCACAGAAATAAATGATTGATTATAAACTGCCCCGCATACCTACTGATAATTAGATCGTCAGAGTTTCATACTTAGGGAAACATTAAATGTGGGTTGAAGAGCACTATTGCGTTATCTGCGTTCCATTTAGTGTCTTGTATTTGTATGGCTTGGTCTTTTTTTCATTCCTTTGTTGTTTTATGGTCTCTAACAGTTCCTCCCGAAAACCCTCTGGTGGAAATAAGTGAGCAAGCAGTGGAGGGAGGAGAAGTGGAGCTGACGTGCGTTTCGCCCCGGACAAAACCCGCGGGCACGCTGAGCTGGTATCGGGATCGCCGGGAGCTGAGAGGTAAGCGTCGCTCCCCGTGTGTGGGACTGTACCCAAACGGGGCTTCCCAAAATATTCAGTATTTCATCTTGATTACCCCAAGACAGTGTTACCCTTTGAATCTTGGACCTAAGTGTTACTGGACCACCACAGTTATCGATGAAAAGAAGCTGAGGCTGCATGGTGGTCCTTTTGGCAGAAACCCCTGAAATTTAGTGCCCCTAGGAGCCTTCCTGGACAGCGACAGGGTTTGCCCAGCCCTGAGCACAATACGTGACTGTAGATTTCTACCCCCTCCCAGCCGCCGTACGTAGGACTGGGCACCCTTGGGGTAAAGAAAATATTGTATTGCGAGGAGAACTTGCTTTTCTGTTGAGAAGGAACTCGGTGCGAGGAAATGTTGTGTTTCTAATGGGTATTTTGTCCCCCCCGGGTACTGTAGAAGTGCGTTGCATTTCTGGAGACAAACTAAAAGGTCTGTGCTTATGATAAGGATTCGTTCCAGGACTCATCCTGGCTGGAGGGTGATTGAAACGGCGGAGAGATGAAGACGGAAAGATACTGAATTACAGCAGATAAGGGGGAAGGCAGTGATGAGCAGAGAGCTGCTAAATGTGGATATAAATAAGGATATATGGAGACCGTCTGTGCTTCCGAGATAGGAAAGAAAGATAATAAAGGGATGACGGAGCGGGCAGATAGACGCTCGCGCCACAATCTGTAGATTATCAGAAGTCGAGGGATGATTTGGTGCGGGCGACACAGTATGGGACGCTGGCACCGCGGCCGGGCCGTGCTTTAATTATCGCGGCCCGCATTCTTTGTGCGTTGCCGCTTCCCGACGCCGTCAGTTGTGTACGCGGCAATAAAAATGAAACACGGTTGGATGAGCAGCTTGGGACCGGCGCCTTCTGCTCCTCTAGCTGATTAACGCATGGAGGAAGCGTGTATAAAAAGTCGCGTTAAAGAGAAGAGAGTGGCGGGATACGAGGCTTAATTGCGCCTGCCGCTTAAATAATTGCGTGGACGATACAGTCGGCCCTCCTCTCTCTCCTCTCCTCCGCGCAGGGGTGTGAATTCCTACCAGTCAGCAGCTAGTTAAAGCACATTTCATTTCTCAGCCTTTTTTTCAAAATGTACTTCTATAAAATAATTGGTGCGTATACAAGAGTGAGACTTTCTTCTGTAGGAATGAATGTGTTTGCGTGTATATATATATATATTTTCATCTAGCAAAATGTAAAGAAGAAGAATTTTTTAAAAAATACAAATGTTTTACTTCGATTGATGGATTCTTCCCCAAAGGATCTGAATCTTTTAGACAGAATGATAGAACGAATGGAATGTTGGATTCATTGGGGTTCTCCAGTGGCTTTTGGTGCTAAAATGTAGGTCGGTCTTCTTCAGAATGGACATAGGGGGTTGTCTACTACTAGAAAAGGTTTTTTTTATGAAATGTACAGATTTGCCCATAATTTGAATCCACGGCATATGTTAAGCGTATGTAAGATGGGCTCCAAAATCACTCGGGTTCTCTAGATGTTGCCGTCCGGGGCCGGTCTTGTTCTTGGCTCTCGGGAGTGGCAGACATGAATACGATAGCAATGTGGCTGTGGATTGTACGTGAAGCGTTATTTCTTGCCGTATAAAATGTTCAGTCTGTCTCAGGAAATCCTGTACATGTTCAGTAAAGTAGACTTTGGCAGGCTCCAGCTTACACAGTCCTTCCAGGACGGAAAATCTCATGGCGGGAGTCCAAGCTCATGAAAAGTTATTATCTTTGACAAAATACATTTGGCCGGTTATGCTAGTTGGAGGAAATTTGCATACCGGCGTCACTTCAAGGACTGGTTGACTCGTAATATTCCTTATGAGACCTGTCCGCGTTCTCAAGGACTAATGTGTTAGATGGTTATTCATGCTCGAGGCTTCCTTCTCACTTTTTATTTTAATGTCTTCTCAGGGTTCACCAGTAAGCAGGAGAACGGGAAAACCTTCAGCCTGACAAACACCATCCGCTTTCCTGTGGAGAGACGAGACAACGGGGAGATAGTCACCTGCGAAGCATCACACCCGGCTCTAAAGGGCCAGAAGAAGCAGACCCAATATGTGTTGGATGTTCAGTGTAAGCGAGAACTTTTGGTATTTGTGTGATGTCTCCTTGATTCTCTACGGTTGACCAACCTTTGGTGGACCCTGCCACGGACACCTTGTAGTCTTTGTGTTGAGTTACAACGTGACAATACCAAAGTAGTCTATCTCTACACTAATTTGTGGGCAGATCGGCCCCATTCGGCCCCCGTCTTCTCTGCCCGTTTCTCCTGCTGTAAAGACTCAAACCTTAATCAGTCGTCGGTCCCGTCTTAGGTTTGTGATTTTTAAATGTTCTTTTTTGTTATGTAACATCTAAAACTGATTTTCACAACAGATTTGATTAATTGAAATCTGCTGGCCAAACGAAACCGCTTCCTAAATAGATTTGAAGGACGTTGATAAAATGTTTTCGAAAGCACTTGACTGATGGAGAGCCCTCAGCGATGCAGGTTATGGGAGGAAAAAGTATTCTTCCCGAACCCGGAACGGATAGGTTTTTCTGTGGATATTCCATCTTTTCTGCCTTTCTCTTGATTGTCTTAATGAACGTCTAGACGGAAAGCTCTCGGTCTTCCTGTGCCTGTAGAACATTTCAGAGAAGCATAGAATTTAGAACCTTCCGTTCTTGATGGATCTCTTTCATAATAAACACCGTTCCTTTCACAAACTTCGTATCACCTTGAGGGACCGCTTTAGAAGGTCCACTGGTGGGACCACTAGTGGTCTGGAGAAAACCAGGTTAGCAAACCCTGGAGCTCTCAATCAGTAGGTCATCCTGCACTTGTTGGGCTGAAGAGGTTAACTCTGTCTCGTTCTCCTCTCTCTTTCTGGAAATATATATATAATTTGTTCACTGTCGCGTTGAGAGCACAATATGTTTTGACATCCCTGATATTGATTGCCAGTCCCATCGACCAAAAGCAAATGCGTTGAGACATCTGGCTAACTTCTACTGACCAGATAATGCTCTACTGTTCTGAACCTTCTTGGTTCCCATTGGCTCCCACTGCATCCCAGTGCCTCCCAGTAATCCCCACTAATGCTCCACAAATCCCATTGACCCCCGCGTGCTCCCATTAACACCCTGACGATAATTCCCCGTGATTTTCCGCCTTGACTCCCGATTGCCGAAATAAATGCCTTTCGCCGGTAACTGACATTTCCTGAGACGCCGAGCTTCACACACAATTAGTGTTTCTTAATTACATTCATTTGCGGGTTTAATTCTTATTGAATGCGGAGGGAAAACTGCTCAATTTTATCCAAATGACCCCTTCCCTCGGAGCGTCACGTCATCCCGTCATAAACCGGTCGCTGCTTAATGATCTGCCTCTCACGTCTCTATCTTGATTACATATTAGAAGCAGGGCTGTTGTAAAACCACCAATTACCCCCCCCCCACACGAAAAAACCTCACAGTAAGCCAATAGCTGGATGAGCTTGATAGGAGCACGTCCACCATGTTTATCTATATATCTAGTCTGCCCGTTCCTCCTGCTGTAATGACTCGAACCTTAATCAGTCGTTGGTCTCGTCTTAGATTCAGGAGCCGTATGTCTATCCCATGCATGTTTAATACCCTCACTGTATTACCCTCTACCACCTCTGCTGGGAAGCCATTCCATTTATCTGTCACCCTTTTATAAGTTCCCATGTATGTGGGACCCGTTGACAAGCGTCCATGTTCCGGAGCCGCCGCTGTCCGGGAACGCGTTACTTTGTCTCCCGTCGGGCTCCACTTTGTTCCGAGCGATCCGCCGTAATATTTCTATTGATGTTTGTCGTGGACGCCATCCAGCGCCGCTCCATCATACACCGCTAATTAAATTAACATTTCACACTTAGCAGGCTCCTTAATTAGCAGGAGGGGCGTCACCGGTGATGGTGTAGCCATAGCAACCAGATGTCACGGCAACAAAAGGACCTGGTTCCTTTTCTTTCTTTGCTGTACAGCGCTGCGGAACATGATGGCGCTATATAAACCAAGAAATAATAATAATAACGATGTTTTTTTCCCCAGTTTCCCCGACGGCTCGAATCCAGGCTTCACAAGCCGTGGTCAGAGAAGGAGATCAGCTCCAGCTGAGATGCGATGTCACCGGGAACCCAAGGTAAAAGTCAAATATTTATTTATTTGTCGCCCGCCATTCGCTCCGGGGGGCCGTTTTACAGAGAAAAAAATCGGGCGGAACGCGTGGGCTTTTTTTTCTGAAACTACAGTAAGTATTCCCGGCCCTCCGTGCGGAGAATTTTAAAGAGGAGGATACTATACGTTTAATCCTCTCTCTGTCCAGAAACCATAGGAAGACTTTGCGGTGAAATACGTTCGGAACGGCACAGCCTCGCAGGAAGGAAAAAAAAATGGAAATAAATACATTTGTACCCGTTCGGTTCTTATAAATCGTCCCTGCAGCCTCCGCGCGGATACATAAAGCCCACAGACATCCCGGGGACGCTCCGGCAGAACATAAAGCGCGTTTTAATACGACCTGCACACCCCATATATCTCGCGCTGCGGCGGCGGCAGAGAAACGGCCTCCCTCTACAGCCCCGAACACCACCAGGAATCCTAATCAGGATCTTTCTCCAGAAAAAAAGCCACCGTCAGATCTGATCTAGAGATCAGCGGCAGGAGGACGCTTAACGAGACCTCCTGTTCTTTATCGACACTAATTGGGGCCGGTGGAAATTGGTCACCGTGACGATAAGCCGTTCGGAGCGCGTTTCACCGTGAAATCGGGGAAATAACTTTTAGTGGACCAATATTCCCAACATTAAACGTTTCTGGTCTCGATTCCAGAGCCGTACGTCTATCCCATGCATGTTTATATTCCCTTACTGTATTACCCTCTACCACCTCTGCTGGGAGGCAGTAAATAAGATCTTAGAGGGGCTCCTCTTCAGAGGTAAGAAAGCCGATGTGATTCCGTATCTCAGTCTTTGCTGGTCAACTCAACGCCATCGTAAAAGTCGTTGGGCTTAAAATTTGCTTGCATTCTAATTCATTGTAGTCATATTCTGGATCTATTTGTAACAACATCAGTATCTGACGCTTAGACCCTTTAGAATTAGTATTTAATGTATCAGGTGGGTTGCGGAGGAGTAGAATGTTTCGGTAGCTTCTGAGCTTCTCCTGAAAGAAGAGCTGAGATGTCCCTGCATGATGAATACTTAAAGCATAACCATGACTATCTCCCCATTTAATGATACATTAGGCAGGGCCACCTCAGCCCTTGTAGGAGAAGCTCTTTGAAATTGGCTCTTCATGCTGCGCGGTGGAGTCCTGGAATTTAAATTGTCAGCACTCTTGTGGACTCGAGTAGACTTCTAGTTTAGCGAGTATACCGTATGAGTATGGAGCATCTAAAGGAGTTATAAGGTTCTGTGACGGGGTAGAGGAGTACTAGGAGGAGAGGGGTATCCATATACCAGTAGGATCAGTAGGAGACGTTCTGGAGAACAGCTGAGGAGCTTCCAGGAAGACCTACCGTTAGTCTTCCTTAGATTACAATGTTTGCTCCGGATATACAATTCCCCCTCAATCGTCATCTCTCAGCGGCATCGCCTGTTGGCGGTCGGTAAATAATTTACAGTAATCATAGAAATTATTAGGGAGCCCTTTCCAGAGAGCGGCGTGTAGTCGTTACGGGGGAACGATATATGGAGCGATAGAAGGTGGTTATATGAAGCAACAAGAGGAATGATCGAGGAAGATTATACAGAGACAGGGGAGGAATTATTGGGAGCGATTGAGAGCGTTAGGTGGGGAAGCTACACGGGAAAACAGAAGTTATATGGCACATAAACTACGAAGAGTTATCGGGAAACGTTATGAGAGGCAATCAGCGGATTTATTAGGAGAGCTAATGCAACGGAGGGGCTATATAGAGAGAAATCAGCGGATTTATTACAGGTGGTAATGTGATGTAATAGGAGGGGTTATGCGTAGTCATTGATCAGGGTTTAATCTCGATACATTTATCCCACGATTAATCAACGGATCTGTCCCTTGGGAGCACGGAACTGTAAATTTGAAAGCTCAGAAGAAATGGCTTGGAGAGCTTCTAGCCGCAGGAGACCACGCATATCACCATGCGCCAACGTGGTGGGTGATGAGGTCCTAATCTGGAATGTTTTTTTCCTTCCCAAAATATGTTTTTTTGGATAGAGGTGATTTGTTGCCAACCAAGACTCCTCCTCCGTAGCCACTTCATTTCTTTTTTGACCTACAGATCTCTCCATGCTTTCGGTGGTCTTCATGCTTGACCCAAACGTCTCTGGCAAGCCCCCCAATGCCTTGCTTTTTTCATAAAATTGACTGCAGTTCACCTAGAACTCAAAGAAGCGAGAACTAAAGTCCATCCATCACAGTAGGACGTTCCCGCTATACCTTTATGGATCTCCTCTCCCCAGCTGGGTCTTGAGTTAAACCTTTTTGGTTCACTCTGTTAAAAGTAAATTAGGTTTCGTCCTGGAAAAGAACAAAAATGCCCAATAATTCCTAAACTGTCCCTTTTTAAAGCCCTAATTCCAGCCAGCTGTTTCCTTTCTACACTAATAGTTGCTGCGCTTGCTTCGGTCAGCGTGGTCCCACGCACGTTCTTTTCTCATAACAATAGATCCTTGTCACGTCTACAGCAGCGTTTCTTATCTTGGGTTTGGATGAGCCCTGCTTGATCTCTTGAATAAACTTTAACTTCTAGCCAAAGGAAATAATCATCGTAAGAGTTCCAGCTTTAAAAAAAATAAAAAGTATAAAATAGGTATTGTAATTAACTCCCGCCGTGGATAAAAAGGTGCGTGATAATTATAATTTTCATGTTTTTATTCAGCTTGAACAATGTTGCGTCTCTACAATCAATGCTCGGGTTATCCGGGTTAAGTGGGGAATGAGGCAGGGATGGACTGATAATGCTTTATGGATGTGGCAGGAGAAAAAGTGACCAATTCAGTTATGTTGTTAGGACGTAGATGGTTGCCACTGGCCGTGTGGGTTCTTCTGGGTTATTAGAGATGTGACGTCCATATGTACTGTCCAACAATGGCTGCTTTCAAAATCTGGAGTCTTGCCCTAGTCGTTAGGACTTTTCTCTATCACAATGACGTGCCATGGAAATATGGAGTCTACAAATGCATTGTGAGCTCTTTTCTACTCATTGAACCATGATATGGAAATGTGGAGTCCACCGATGTCCTTTCTATGATCATCAAGATGAGGAATCAGAATCTAGAGTCAGCCAATTCCATCTTGGTCCTTGTAACCCACGAAACTGTGGCGTCCAATCCGCGAGTCTTCAACTGTTTGGTGGGTCCCTCTCATACAAGAGGTACAATGTCGTAACCATGACCCGATCGCCATCTTTCGTTTGGAGTCATCTGTCCAAATGGAAACATTGGGTTCTAAACGGTTACTTTATTACCGGTCTTTAGAATACAAGCCACATCGCAGAAGCTTGTTTGGTCCTACCAGACTATGTTGTAAGATGGAATCGATACTGCTTTGCTTGCGGCATCTGGTCTTTAGCAGACGTTGAGCCTTCTCCTGGAGAAAGCACATGTTCGTGCCGGTCTTTTGAACGTGGCGTGATGAAACAGCGCGTTGGTTCCAAATCTGTATCCAGAGTCGATGGAATCGGCGTAAGCTTCGGCGGCAGACTTTCTGAAGGAAGTTCACACGTTGCTTGCATATCTCCGCTGAAGCGGTAAACACCAGATTTCTGAGTTAAGTCCTGTTTTATTTGTACTTAGCACGGACCTCTAATTTGCTGAACGTGGAGGTTTTGTGGAGTTCTAGACGTTTTCTCACCAGTAGAGCTGTAACCGTTCCAGTCTGTTCAGTTCGACAGTAATTCTGAAGTTGTTTTCTGCTGCCTGAGCCTCGGGGTTTTAAATATTCGCACGTACCGATCTCTTCCTTCCTTAAAGAGGAATTTCTATTTACGGCCAACACTCCCCGAAAGCATCCAGGGAGGGCTGTTTTTGTTTAAAGAGGGGTGGTTAGAGGAAGGGCATTACAAGGATGTTTTAAAGCATTTTCTGACCTCTTAATCACTAATTAAGTAGTTAAGTAAGGCAATTAGAAACGAGTAATGTGTTTTTGATTACATGGTTCAGTTCATAAAGCCGTTCCCTGCTGTTTCTATACACATTATCGGGGCTTTTAGGGCTGTAGAACCCTGCGATCCCCTCATACCCAGCAAACGTTCTGACCTCCTAGAAAAGAGGGGGCATCAGGGGAGGAAAGAGGGGCATCCGGGGTTTGGGAACCAAAGAGGGACCTCTTCTCCTAAATATTGACACTCTGGAGGCATGAATTTAGACTCAGAATTTGACAGCAGATCGGCCCCATTTGGCCCCCGTCTAGTTGCTGTTTTCTCCTGCTGTAAAGATTCAAACCTTAATCGGTCGTTGGTCTCGTCTTAGATTCAGGAGCCCATGCATGTTGAAATCCCCTTGCTGTATTAATTTCAACCTCTGCTGGGAGGCTGTTCCACTTATCCACCACCTTCTCAAAACACTTGAGAAGTTGTTGATGTTGGTAAATGAGTCAAAGAACAATTAAGTGGCCTTAGCCCTAAAGGATATTTATCATTCTTAGAATATGGTCGCTTATTGTATGGACGCCAGAACACTCAGTGGTCAATATGAGGAATGTGTGCTCCCCCTGGAGTTTGGGAAGGGGAATTACAAGTAAATGATGCCGGTTCGAAACCAAAGGGTCGCTCACATCAGATCCTGCGCAGGATATGTCTTGTTTTGTTTTTTTAGGGGAGGGGGCCTTTATCTTTGTCGATACTCTATTTTGCAGCAGTCAGTGGAGGTTTATATATTTAAGTGTTTGGAAGCAGCACCGAGCTCTCAGATGCTGCACCGATACGCTTGATTTAACCATTCGAGGGTCAGGAAACTTGCCCTATGAGGGTTCTTTTCATTTCTTGAAAGTTTATCACATTTGAAGGGCAATTTTGCTATAAATTGGTAAACCTGGGACAATCAGGTTTTTGTTAAAGAAATAGTCAATTGTTAACTCATAAGGTCTTATGTTCTGACTTTTTGTTAGGCTTCAGCCTTGCATGATACTCATTCTTTGGGCTTTTTACTCTAGAAAAGGTAAAATCATATTGAAAAATAACGAATTTCCATTCTTCAGACCGGCTGAGATCATCTGGAGCCGCCTGAACGACTCGTTACCGGAACGGGCTCAGATCCAGGGTGATCTCCTGACTTTTAGCACGCTCAGTCTACAGGACAATGGAACCTACACCTGCCAGGTGTCCAACAAACATGGCCGTTCTTCTGACCAGTATGTCCTGGTGGTTTATGGTGAGTACAGGTGACATGGAGGCTTAATTCTTAATAAAGAGTATGTTGGGGGCCATGTAGCTAGATATGACTTGTTTAGGCACTGGACCTAAAAGGGATGGCGAGGTCAACCCTCGACTTTACTCAATTGCTGGAGATTGATCCTTGAGACGCAGCGTTCCGAATTGCATTTCAGACTATTTAATTTTAATGAAATAAGGGTTTTACATACTTGTACCTCCCAAGCATTCTGGGAACGGGTATTTCACCCACATGCCATGAAAACAGCTGACTTTAGTGTCACCATAAAGGGATCAGTAGGGTAACGTGCAATCAGGAGTGTATGAGGCACACAACATCTCTGAGGTATGGGACATGTCTATGAATTTGTCGTCATGCCTTACAGACCCAGGAGCGATCATCGAGGCCCAGACTCAAGTCCCCTACGCCGTCATTGGTGGGATCCTGGCGCTCCTCGTCTTCCTCGTCATCTGCGTCCTTACCGTCATGGTCTGGTGCTCTGTGCGGCAGAAAGGTGAGGAGAACAGTCCTGGGGACATAGACTGATGATGGAAGGGACCTCTTTGGGTTCCAGGTTAAAGAAAGTCCTCTATATATTTATTTTTTAATACCATGGGATAAAGTATTATATTTTATATTAAAAAAAAGTGGTCCACGGCGGGGCAAACAATATTTTAAAATAATTGGTTTTGTGTTTGGGGGACATTTTTACATGACAACGGGGCACATTCGCCCACTTCCCTGCTCTGTGCCGCTTGGGTTATCAAAAAATGTATTATAATGGCTTAAGTTTAACAACAACTAAAATAATGTTATGCATCTGTCTTTTCTTATACCTAAAGTGAAAAAGGTACTTGTTATACATGATTATCATAATAATACTTGGGGTTAGGATACATAACGGCCTGATTACCGTCAGCAATGCTTAGGCTTAGCCGATCTCTGTGCCTTTTATCTCAGGCTCGTACCTGACCCACGAAGCCAGCGGACTAGACGAACACGGCGAGGCCCGAGAGGCGTTTCTAAACGGAGGCGAAAACCACAAGCGGAAGGAGGAGTTTTTTATTTAAAAAGACTCAGAAGTCACAAGTCTCAACACAGTATTAATAATCTGAATTTTGTTTTTAATTTTATCTTACCTTATGGAGGGCGGGTGACGGGGACGTTCTGAAAGAACCGGGTTATAAAAGAGAATAGCGATCAACCCCTTCACTTCAAGGGGATCAGCAATACAATGTTTTGCCGACCCCCTTTCAGTGAAAGGGTTAATAATGATAGAATATATAGACGGAGGAACAGACAATGGAGATAACAGGTCTGGTTGGGGGGGTGTAAAAAGTACATGTTTAGGGGGTATAACCTTTCAAGAGAAGGATAATCACGGATCTCAGAATTTTGTGAGATGCGGAGAATTCTGTGTATTTTTTATTTTTTTTCCTGTGTTTTATAAGTAGAGCTGTTGTGGGGGTTCTGTAGGGGGCTTGGTGGTGCAGGGGGCTATAGCGCGGCCGAAGTAGGAACGGGGATCATAAATTGTAGGTCTTAATCAGGTCTGTATTCCGTCTGAAACGTTTTGGCTACCCTTTTGCATTGTCTTTAATATGACATCTAATATACCTAATAATACACCAACTGGCACCAAAAAGATAAAAACAAATGCCCTGGCACCTCTTCTTGGGTTGGATAGAGCTAGAAAACTTGGCACCTCTAGGACTGTGCCGCTCAGAGGACCGGTCTAGATAGAGAGAGCGGCGCAAGCAGTAATGGCTTGGAAGCGAAGCGATCTGGGCATGCCGGACGCCGTGTGATTTGTGCCAGTATAGGCTCGGTATTAAGAGTGTGACGTTTGTTTAATCACCTTAATTAGGCAGAAATCGGCACGGCTGAGAGTCCCCAGTGAGGGCTGAGAGTGCTGCAGGGAACGAGAGCAAAGCCATAAGTCACGGGTTTAAAAGGGAGAACGAGAGCAATTTAGAGAGAGAGAGAATAAGACTTTAGAGCCAGTAAGAGGGCACAAGCCTCCCTCTCTACATCTATATTCAGGAATCTGATCCAATGCACTGGCAGCTACCGGCAGTGCCCAGTTATTACCCCGGTACCAGTCCTGCAAGACTAAAGGTCTAGGACTCGTAACCAGTTACCATCCACACATACCCCAAGCCTCGTAACCAGTTACCATCCACATATACCCCAAGCCTACGACCCACCCTCTAACGCTTACGACACCGGTTGTAGAACGCAGCCATATCACCGCCATATGCCTATAGTGCCAGCCCCGCAGCACATATACGCTATCTGCCTATACCCATTATTTACATTATCCCTTTATCTAGAGATACCAACCTATTTCACACGGGGCAGATACAACGTGGTTGGTGGCATTGCAAGTTTAGATACTCTGGAAGTTGAAGGTGACCTTCAGCCTTACTGTTCTAGAACATTGTTGTCCAACTGGTGGCCCCCAGCCAGGTTATTATGTCTCATGTCCTACTCTATTAAATAATTCAGTATGACTCTCTGAATGTGAGTGTCTGTCTATATGGGGGGGGATTAAGTTGGTCAACACTGATCTGCACATGGATTTATTTTGCCCCACAATCAATCCAACCTACTCCAAAAGGCCTCGGTTCACTAAACACAGTAATAGCCGTCCGGTCAGGCATGCAGATAACGGATATTTTCCAGCAGGGCTAGACCACTCTGTAAATAGTCCCGCTACTAAAATGACAATAAATGTAGTCGTTCTATCAATAACCCGGCAAAGCTCTTTCACGCAAATTGTTTTATTGAAGGTCAGGCGTGAGGTCTAACAAAGCCATTTGGTGGCGTTGCGGAGTGAGGTGGGGTGAGTTATGAGGACGTGTTCCAGGAAACGTTGAGCGGGGGTAGTTGGACTTGGCTACAGGAATCGATGACTTGAGTTATAGGATGAGGTTCTATGATGAAAAGAGATAGGGATATGGAACAGGGAAGACAGATAATATTAAAGAGGGTAATTGGAGCAGTTACGGGAAGAAGGTAGGGTTATTGTAAATGACACGGCTTTAAGTTTCATCTCCAGTCCTCGAGGGCCACAAACAGGCCAGTAATCTGGTGTATCCTTACCTGAAAACAAGTAGTTTAATGATTGTTCAATTGAGATACCCCTATGCTTAAGATGAGATATCTCGAAAAACGCAGCCTGTTTGTGGTCCAAAAGGCTTGGAGATGCCAACCACCACCAACGAGAAAGAAGACAAATTGGTTAAGCTGTATGACAAAAAAAAAGGGAGGTTACTGGTTTATTTGTGCTAATATTTTCTATTTTCTTTCTTAAATCTTGAACTTAATGTAAACCTTATATGTTTGAGACCTAGGATGGTAGCATCTGCCTAACCTTCGTGTTCCTCTTTTCCCACGTTCCTGCGCACCTCGCTTTTCGAGAGTAGCCTTTGCAGCCGAACGTGACTTTGGAGAGGAATCTATTTTAACTTCTCGTATGCTAAATACGCCATGCTGTCGTGTCTCCCGAAACAAAAGGTCATGTTTAATAATTATACACATCGTTAGCATTGATGAGGGGTCTTAATGAAAGGGTGACGGTAGATCACGAACATTCTTTTATGATTCATTATACTTGTAAGAGAGAGTTTAGTGTCATCGGACTCTGTTAAATCATCACTTCCTGTTTGGCAGGAAGTCATCAGTGGGGCTGTGTATAGCTGTCTGTTTTCCAAGGGAAGTTGTGGGGGAGGGGCTGGATGTTTTTTTTTTTTTCTCTTTCCTGTGACGTGTTAATTCTTTGTTTTTGGGTTTTTGTGGGGTCGGGGATTCTTGTATTTTTTTTTTAATTTTTTTTATGCCCAAGCGTCTTTCTTGTTGTTTATTGTTCTCTGTAAACCTTTAAAAAACAAAAAAGCCATGAACCTAGGGGGAAAATTAATATATAAATATATATATGTAAATAAAACTATAAGCATTGAAAGCGAAATCCGGAAAATCGAGACAGGCGGAAGAAAAAAAAAATTACAAAAATCCATTCCATGAGAAATGAACGTGTTGACTCATGCAGTGTGTAACGTGATATGTTATGTTTTCTTTTTTGCTTTAACTCTTTCGCTGCCGCCCGTGTGTCAGCAAAAGGGTTAAGCATTTCAGATATCACCCTGAAAGCCATATTTAAACAGCACAATGTCCAAACTCCATAGAACAAGATGGCGGCAGGGGTGCAAGGCTGAGAAAATTCTGCCAATATCTAAACCCCGGGGTGAAAAATATCAGAGAGTCTAGGACTCTGCCCGACATCATTCCTAAAAAATATATATTACTAACACAAAATGTGTCTTTTTGGCAGTAAATTGAGAGCGTGCCCCCTGTTTTTGAGACATGTAGATGCTGGTCTTGTGGAGAGGGAGATAAGGGGATCTACCTCCCCTAGTGTTTTAGGGGCAGGAGGGACCAATCTAGGGGTTGTTAACTCTCGCCAAACGCAACGCCCACGTTCCTCCAACAGCCGTTTCTAATCTACTATCCCTATGTGGTTGGCTGGAGGAGGATAGTGGGGGTTTACCAGCATGTAGAAAGCCTATGATTGGCCACCCCTGGCTTAATGAGATGGAGAGGGGCTTTGTGTATCTTTAATCAGTGTCCCCCTTTCCCTCTCTCCACCTGGTTTGGGTCCCCTCCATTGTCCTATCTGTCATGTCACAGCCTGTCTGGAGCACCCATTTTGTACAGAATGTACCAAAAATAATAATAATAATAAAAAAAAAAATACCACAACAGACAAGAAGAAAAGACTGATTGAAAAAAAACACTAATAAGAAAACCGCAAAAAAAAATAATAAAAGTTCATGTTTAGTTAAGTTGTTGTCCTGTGTATTTATTGAATGTAACGTGCAGGTATGGACTTGGGAGACTGGAGGTAGCGGCTGATTTAAGACTTTGGGTGTTTGGGGCAAAATTATAAATGGTTGACGCATCACAGATCTGACGCATCTCACTCAGACAATACAACCGAAGAATGGTTTCCAAAAGGACCTCTTACTTACCCAGACCGGCCATCAAAGATCCTGATGAAGGACCTTCTCTGAGGAATAACGGCCTCGTGGATGCCATGATGTGCTTTGGTGAGTAGGCCAACCCAGTCTTCTTCTCAGTCTGTACTTGTACGCTTCTGCTGTTCTCATCCTAGCTAGTCGCTCACCGTCTAAGGTTCTCACCAGTATGTCTCTCACACTAGGAAGGCAATCGCAGAGCGCGACTGGTATTTTTCTGTGAGGTTCCTTCAAAATCCCTCAACCCCCCCCCCAAAGTCATGAAGATCCTCTCCCAATCATTTGCTCTAGAATATCCTCTTCCCTCTTCTTTTGTTCTGAGGTCTTATTCCCGGTCTCTTTCTCCCCAAGAACTTCTCACTCTCTCTAGGATCCTTTCCCTAGGCTCTCGCTGTAAAAGATCCTCTTCCTTAGTCTCCTGCTCTGAGATCTTACTCCCTAAAACCTTCTCTTTCTCTATGCTCCTCTCTCACTCCCTAATCTCTTGCTCTATGAGTACCTCTCATCAATCTGTTACTCTCTCTGTAAGACTGTCACCAGTCCCTCTCTAACTCTCGAAGACACCCTTCCCCATTTCTCTTTCTACGAGGTTCTCTCTCCAGCCCGAGCCACCTCACGCCATGTCTATCATCCTTCATTATCAACCACACCGATCATTTCAGAGAAACGTGAATCACTCTCTGTAGGTCTCCTTCTAGTCTGAGTCACGCTCTGTGGAAAGCTCTGAGGTTATGCATCAGACGCCAAGTGTTTTAACGTTTGGTTTATTTAGAAGAAAACATCACATCACACAACTAAATATTCTCAGGACACCAAAACCCCAAATAAAATATTTTAGAACACAAAATGTATCTAACTAAACAGTGGTGGTGATTGCTAGATACAGGTGGAGTTGGGTTGTATGAATATACATGTTATGTGGAAACCAGGGTAAGAAACATACTCTCCAAAACATTCCAAATCAGAACATGAACAGATAGCAAAACTTAATCAACATATAGAAAAAATGGGAATAAAATGCATTTCTACCTTTTCTCTATTCTGCTGTATTATTCATCCATCATGATCAAAAGCGATCCTTGCTTATTGCTACGGCTTGGGTGTTTGGTAAGGAGTGGAACATTTTGACTCACTGACTTCCCTCTGCATTAGGAAAAGGGGTGAGCTGGCCCTGTATGATGCATAGTTAAACCGCTGGAATAATAATAATAATTCAAGGCACCTTCCCGTATTTACTATACAAGGTCAGCCCTTCTTGTAGAAGAAGCACAATGGGTTTGGCGCTTCATCATGGAGGGGGAAGTCGGGGAGCTCAAATGTTAGACTCTCGTGCAAAAAAAAGTAGTTTAAAAAATAAATCTGAACTCTACAGATCATTTTGGTGGAAAGGTACGGATTATAAACCTTGAGGCATATATCTGTATACATATTGCACAATTCAACTCGAAACGACATGCCTCTGAGAGTCATTGAAGGCTGGTGAAGTTAAAAATCGCTAATATTTTTTTGTTTGGGTTTGCCTCTTTTGTCTGGCGTTTCCGCGAGACGTCCGACGTCTCTGAGAAAGCAGACACAGAGGTCTGTTCGTTAAACAGCGAGTTGTAGGTGAACGGAAACATTTCATCTCGCCGCAGTAAATTAACATTATACAAGAAAGACGTGGCCCATCTTGCGGGAGATAATCCCCAGGGTTAGTCTTTCATAATGTATAATTAAGCTGGCGGGATGACGTGTTTCAGCCATAACTCGCTGTTTCAGGTATAAACCTCCGAAGATGTTTGCAAACAGCCGCGAAGAAACAAACGGATACATTTAATCCGCAGCCGAGTCCAACTAAAAGCCCCAAATGACACCAAAAGCAATTAACGACAATCGGTTTTCCGCACACAGAACTTCCCCTTAACAAGAAAGTTAAATTATTAAAGCATTAATATTTACTTAAAAGCTCGCGGCTTTGGTGATGTCGCGGTATTTCTTTCACCGGATAGGCACATAGGTTTTACGTTTCATTATAAGGACAGAAAGCCGTGTCCCAGCTGAGCGGACCTCGTGTCCAAGGCAGCCCTGGACGAAGAGAAAGCGCAGTCTGTGTTAGAATAACCTCGTCCAGCTCCCCAAGACCTGAAGCCATCAGAATAAAACTCATTTAGAACCAAATTGCACCAACATCGTTCAACTCTAGGGTCCCCTCCCTTCATACCCTACCCTCGGAGAACCTGTGTATGGAAGTTACCCCCTTACCTTATCAACCCTACCATCTCACGCCGATCAGAATAATCCTTTTTATTTATTAATCGTTTTTTAAATCATTTTCAGTACCTAATCTTGTTAGATGTACCTAGAACCCTGAGATCTCTCTCTAACCTAGTTGGAACCTCTAATAATTTTATAGTTTTTTTTTGTTAATTTATTTTTTATTTATATGGGTTAGTAAAAGTGCTTTTTGTTTTTACCTAATGTTGGTGAAACCCCTATGTTTTGACCCTGAATCTGACAGTTTCCTCTGTTAGAAAGCCTACCTGGCTAAATGAAATCACCATGTCCCTTTTTTTTTTTATTACATACAACGCTAGGGTTCTAAAAGGAGCGGAAATGGCTAATGCCTGTAAACACGTCACTGACCTGTCTCCGGGTCGCATTTACATGACGAGGGGCTGCGTGTCTGATGAATTGGTGCATATAGATTGAGAGCTACCCTTATAGATTGGGGCTCTCTTCTCAACATCCACCCTGAAACCAAGACAGAGAAAGAGCAAATAAGTACACAGACAGTATACACGTGGCTAAATTTAAAGATACCCCCAACGGTGGGGCGGTTCCCTTCTCAAGAATGGAGCGTTAACACAATTGGGATAAGGGTGTGAAGTAGGGGGACAGGACATGCACGGCCCTTATAATATTGGGGATATAGGCAACTGCTCAAGAATTGCGCCATGTAAAAAAAAATATTTTTTCATTTGGGGGGTTTAACCATTAGGTATATAGAGGGTCTGCAGAAAAGGCCCCACCGGCCCAGGAGAACGAGTAGAAAGGACACTCACAGGCTGATCTTGGGTTTTCTCTGCTGTCTTCGGTGTCTCATGGTGAGTATGATAACGGTCAACACGAAGATTATCAGCGCCACGGCAGGAACGGTGACGTACAGCAGGATGTCATTAAATCCGTAGTCCCCTAGATGGGTAAGAAGATAAAGTTCAAGCTGACTTTCAAGGGCAGATATCAGAGGTGACGCCAACATACGGACCCCACAATTACAGATTCCGTGCGCTCTAAACTATCGATACAGATGAGGAACACATTGCATTCCCACAAAAAGACATTGTTTCCTAATACAGGCAATAGTTCTGTATTTCTGTTGCCTATTTGTCGCCTAACTACCTTAGGCACCCCTAGGATCAGTTCCTCCAAAAGTTTGGGGTCACTGAGCCGTTTTCATGGAAAACAATGACATTTCTGTCGCAAAAAGGGTTTTTTAACCATCAATTAGCCTTTTAAACTTAAACTTGGATCAGCAAACACAATGTGCCATTGGGACACAGGAGTGATGGGAGTGATAAAGGGCCATTGGGACACAGGAGTGATGGGAGTGATAAAGGGCCATTAGAACACAGGAGTGATGGGAGTGATAAAGGGCCATTGGAACACAGGAGTGATGGGAGTGATAAAGGGCCATTGGAACACAGGAGTGATGGGAGTGATAAAGGGCCATTGGGACACGGGAGTGATGGGAGTGATAAAGGGCCATTGGGACACGGGAGTGATGGGAGTGATAAAGGGCCATTGGGACACGGGAGTGATGGGAGTGATAAAAGGGCCATTGGAACACAGGCGTGATGGGAGGGATAAAGGCCCATTGAAACACAGGAGTGATGGGAGTGATAAAGGGCCATTGGAACACAGGAGTGATGGGAGTGATAAAAGGGCCATTGGAACACAGGAGTGATGCAAGGTCCCTTTGAACACAGGAGTGATGGGAGTGTTAAAGGGCCATTGGGACACAGGAGTGATAGGAGTGATGGGAGTGATAAAGGGCCATTGGGACACGGGAGTGATGGGAGTGATAAAGGGCCATTGGAACACAGGAGTGATGGGAGTGATAAAGGGCCATTGGGACACGGGAGTGATGGCAGTGATGGGAGTGATAAAAGGGCCATTAGAACACAGGAGTGATGCAAGGTCCATTTGAACACAGGAGTGATGGGAGTGATAAAGGGCCATTGGGACACAGGAGTGATGGGAGTGATAAAGGGCCATTGGGACACAGGAGTGATGGGAGTGATAAAGGGCCATTGGAACACAGGAGTGATGGGAGTGATAAAGGGCCATTGGGACACGGGAGTGATGGGAGAGATAAAGGGCCATTGGAACACAGGAGTGATGGGAGTGATAAAGGGCCATTGGAACACAGGAGTGATGGGAGTGATAAAGGGCCATTGGGACACGGGAGTGATGGGAGTGATAAAGGGCCATTGGGACACAGGAGTGATGGGAGTGATAAAGGGCCATTGGAACACAGGAGTGATGCAAGTGATAATGACCATTTGAACACAGGAGTGATGGGAGTGATAAAAGGGCCATTGGAACACAGGAGTGATGCAAGTGATAATGACCATTTGAACACAGGAGTGATGGGAGTGATAAAAGGGCCATTGGAACACAGGAGTGATGCAAGTGATGACCATTTGAACACAGGAGTGATGGGAGTGATAAAGGGCCATTGGGACACAGGAGTGATGGGAGTGATAAAGGGCCATAAGAACACAGGAGTGATGGGAGTGATAAAGGGCCATTGGGACACAGGAGTGATAGGAGTGATGGGAGTGATAAAGGGCCATTGGGACACGGGAGTGATGGGAGTGATAAAGGGCCATTGGAACACAGGAGTGATGCAAGTGATAACGACCATTTGAACACAGGAGTGATGGGAATGATAAAGGGCCATTGGAACACAGGCGTGATGGGAGTGATAAAGGGCCATTGGAACACAGGAGTGATGGGAGTGATAAAGGGCCATTGGGACACGGGAGTGATGGGAGTGATAAAAGGGCCATTGGAACACAGGAGTGATGCAAGGTCCATTTGAACACAGGAGTGATGGGAGTGATAAAGGGCCATTGGGACACAGGAGTGATGGGAGTGATAAAGGGCCATTGGAACACAGGAGTGATGGGAGTGATAAAGGGCCATTGGGACACAGGAGTGATGGGAGTGATAAAGGGCCATTGGGACACAGGAGTGATGGGAGGGATAAAAGGCCATTGGGACACAGGAGTGATGGGAGTGATAAAGGGCCATTGGAACACAGGAGTGATGCAAGTGATAATGACCATTTGAACACAGGAGTGATGGGAGTGATAAAAGGGCCATTGGAACACAGGAGTGATGCAAGTGATAACGACCATTTGAACACAGGAGTGATGGGAGTGATAAAGGGCCATTGGGACACAGGAGTGATGGGAGTGATAAAGGGCCATAAGAACACAGGAGTGATGGGAGTGATAAAGGGCCATTGGAACACAGGAGTGATGGGAGTGATAAAGGGCCATAAGAACACAGGAGTGATGGGAGTGATAAAGGGCCATTGGAACACAGGAGTGATGGGAGTGATAAAGGGCCATAAGAACACAGGAGTGATGGGAGTGATAAAGGGCCATTGGAACACAGGAGTGATGCAAGTGATAACGACCATTTGAACACAGGAGTGATGGGAGTGATAAAGGGCCATTGGGACACAGGAGTGATGGGAGTGATAAAGGGCCATTGGGACACAGGAGTGATGGGAGTGATAAAGGGCCATTGGAACACAGGAGTGATGGGAGTGATAAAAGGGCCATTGGAACACAGGAGTGATGGGAGTGATAAAGAGCCATTGGGACACAGGAGTGATGGGAGTGATAAAGGGCCATTGGAACACAGGAGTGATGGGAGTGATAAAGGGCCATTGGAACACAGGAGTGATGGGAGTGATAAAAGGGCCATTGGAACACAGGAGTGATGCAAGTGATAACGGCCATTTGAACACAGGAGTGATGGGAGTGATAAAGGGCCATTGGAACACAGGAGTGATGGGAGTGATAAAGGGCCATTGGAACACAGGAGTGATGGGAGTGATAAAGGGCCATTGGAACACAGGAGTGATGGGAGTGATAAAAGGGCCATTGGAATACAGGTGTGATGGGAGGGATAAAGGCCCATTGAAACACAGGAGTGATAGGATTGATGGGAGTGATAAAGGGCCATTGGAACACAGGAGTGATGGGAGTGATAAAGGGCCATTGGGACACGGGAGTGATGGGAGTGATAAAAGGGCCATTGGAACACAGGAGTGATGGGAGTGATAAAAGGGCCATTGGAACACAGGAGTGATGCAAGTGATAACGACCATTTGAACACAGGAGTGATGGGAGTGATAAAGGGCCATTGGGACACAGGAGTGATGGGAGTGATAAAGGGCCATTGGAACACAGGAGTGATGGGAGTGATAAAAGGGCCATTGGAACACAGGCGTGATAGGATTGATGGGAGTGATAAAGGGCCATTGGAACACAGGAGTGATGGGAGTGATAAAGGGCCATTGGGACACGGGAGTGATGGGAGTGATAAAAGGGCCATTGGAACACAGGAGTGATGGGAGTGATAAAAGGGCCATTGGAACACAGGAGTGATAAAGGGCCATTGGAACACAGGAGTGATGGGAGTGATAAAGGGCCATTGGAACACAGGAGTGATAAAGGGCCACTGGAACACAGGAGTGATGGGAGTGATAAAGGGCCAGTGGAACACAGGAGTGATAAAGGGCCATTGGAACACAGGAGTGATGGGAGTGATAAAGGGCCATTAGGACACAGGAGTGATGGGAGTGATAAAGGGCCAGTGGAACACAGGAGTGATGGGAGTGATAAAAGGGCCATTGGAACACAGGAGTGATAAAGGGCCAATGGAACACAGGAGTGATGGGAGTGATAAAGGGCCATTGGAACACAGGAGTTATGGGAGTGATAAAGGGCCATTGGGATAAAGGAGTGATGGGAGTGATGGGAGTGATAAAGTGCCAGTGGAACACAGAAGTGATAAAGGGCCATTGGAACACAGGAGTGATGGGAGTGATAAAGGGCCATTGGGACACAGGAGTGATAAAGGGCCATTGGAACACAGGAGTGATGGGAGTGATAAAAGGGCCATTGGAACACAGGAGTGATAAAGGGCCATTGGAACACAGGAGTGATGGGAGTGATAAAGGGCCATTGGGACACAGGAGTGATGGGAGTGATAAAGGGCCATTGGAACACAGGAGTGATGGGAGTGATAAAGGGCCATTGGGACATAGGAGTGATGGGAGTGATAAAGGGCCATTGGGACACAGGAGTGATGGGAGTGATAAAGGGCAATTGGGACATAGGAGTGATGGGAGTGATAAAGGCCTCTACGTCTATGAAGAGATTCCATTAAAAACCATCTGTTTTCAGCTACAATAGTCATTTATAACATTAACCCCGTCTGCGCTGGAATTCTGATCCATTTCATGTTATTTTAATGGGGGAAATCTGCTTTTCTTTCAAAAACAAGGACATTTCTAAGTGACCCCAAACTTTTAAAGGGTAGGGGATGTTAAACCACAATTATTATTACTTTGTAAAGTAATACAGAAAACAGAACCATAGGTCTACATGAGTGATAAATGACGGTAATAAGGCATCTGACAGCTAAGTGGCCCTGAAAGGAGCCCCTAGGTATGTGCCTATAGCCTGTTAGAAAGCCAAGACCAACGAATATGGAGTACAAAGCAAACTCATACTCACTTAATGCTGAATATTCCTGACGCTTGGTCACCACTTGTAGTTGGAAGCTTTTGGTACTCATCAGGTCAAACATCTCTGGATGTCGAGCCACGCAAGTGTACCTCCCAGAATCCTCCAGCCCCACGTTTGTGAGACTGAGGGTGTCCGATGGGATCATATAGTCACTGAACTACGGAAAGAAAACGGGTCAAAAAGTCATATCTGTCGGTTCTTGTCTTACATGTAAGGCTTCGTACTCTGGGACCTCTGGGTTCAAAGCACGCCAGGTTCTCCAGTGACCATCGCGGGGAAATGAAGAAGAACATTGTTGCTGGTGGGCTAGAAGGTCATACAGAAGGCAGGTGTTTCCAAAGACAAATAAATACCATCGTCCCTTACCCCCCACTCATACACCGGCTCTTGCGAGGACGAGGCTGAACACTTAATGTCCACGTCGGAACCTTCCTCCACCAGCAGAACGTCGGGAACCGTAGGGTTCCAAGCCTTGGATCTCTGGAGATACACGTCACGCAGGTCTATGGGGGAGACATAGCAGGAACCCATTATATAAAGCAGAGTCTGTCTACCAATCACATGCGAGGAGAAAAGGCTGGGATATTCATTATTATTATTATTATTATATATTATATTCATTATTATATATATTATATTTATTAATATTATTATCAGCGTTCTATATTATTAGGACACCAATTATTGTTACAGATGTTTTTGTCACAAATAGGAAGCTTTGGCAAAGACTCAAACCTTAATCGTTGGTCTCGTCTTAGATTCAGGAGCAGTATGTCTATCCCATGCATGTTTAATACCCTCACTGTATTACCCTCTACCACTTCTGCTGGGAGGCTGTTCCACTTATTCACCACCCTGTCAGTAAAGCAAAACTTCCTTCCATTCCATCTAACTCTCTAGTTTTAGATTATGATCTCTCGTTCCTTTGAAATAAACTTCCTTCCGGTTCTTTGTTAAATTCCTCTACGTATGCGGATTAACCGTTCTGGTTACCAGGAGGCAAAACAGGCACTTGGTTGGGGGCCAAAACACTACTAACGGTTGCAAAAGGCATGAATGGTTCACAGGAAGGGTTAAAACCAGGGACCGTTACTTCTGTCAATCTAAAAAGACATTGTAGGGTCTTCAAGGCCAAGTATCACAGTGTCCATGTCTCTGTCCTGGTTGCTGTTGATGATCCGGTCCTCTAGATTAACCCCGATGATATATCGGCTACGCAATGAGGAGCTGAGAACGAGCCGCCCCGCCGGATACTTCCTATAATCCTCAATTAGAGAGATTGGAGGACATTGTAGCTGCCAGGATAAATCAGGCGGCTGATATTTATCCGTGGATTTGGTCCAATAAACACATTTAACTTCCAAACGCTCTGATTGCATAAATACGTTCGGATCTAGATATACGGAATATATTTATATGCCGGTCAGAACGAATTCGCAAATGGATAGTTTGTGTTTATTACGGGGAATGACACGTACAATAAATAATAAAACATAAACTAATGGCGATATGTGAACAAAAAACTAAAAAAAAATCTGAAAACAGGGGTTTTTTTCGCCCCACGTCAGTGGTGTAAACTGGATTAAAAGTCTTATATCATTTAGATAATGTCTGCATGGATAACATCGAATAAGGAACAGCAGGTATTGAGTTCTCAGCCAATCAGATGAACACACACATTTTGGATGAGACACTTGGAGTCTATGAATTGGTGACCTTGGGTCACCAACTCGCCATGGACTACAATTCCCATAATGCTTGAAGACACTTGGTCCGCAACACAGCGTCAGAAGTCGTCAACCCTACATCAGATCTCTAAAGTCACAACGTTGATAGTTGCAGAGTTATGGTTACCCAAGCACAGGTCATCAGCACCTGATCTCCATCGTGGTGGCCACCATATATCATCAACCATCAATAATAAATTCTGCAGGCAACATAACCACCCCCATAAAAAGTAAGGAAATGTACTGCTCCATGGGTGGAGCATAGGCAGGATGTGGGTGGAGCATTACCAAAAACAGACACATAAAGTTGGAGATCTGTCTCGGACAGTTCTACTTTAACATTGCCCATTGGCTTTTGGTTCCACCACCATGTTCTAGATTGGAATACAATCCTAGAACCCTCTGCGTTTGGCTTATGTGTATAAATATACAATAACTTACAATACACCGGGATGGTGATGTTTTCAGACACAAGCGTTTCGTCGCTCTGGTTGCCGTATTTCACGCAGCGGTACGGCCCGCTCTGCCAGTCCGAGACGTAGTTGATCTGAAGGAGCAGCCGGTCTTCGGAACGAGTCACGTTCAGGTTGTAATACCAGCATCTCAAATAACGCCCGGCGTCTAGATCCATCCACGTATTCATCCACTGTTAACCGGCACGGAGCGTAACGGTCAGAAGAAAAAGAGGAAAAAACAAAAACATTTCACCGTTACATTCTGGAAAGAACCCAAGAAACCGGTATTGGCTGAAAGTACCCAAAATGTGGGACGTCCCTCAATACCTTTCTAGATTAGAGAAGGAAAATACTTGATTGGGGTTGCACGACGGGGTGGGAAAGAAGTACAGATCATACAGGATTAATACCGGTGTTAATATACTCGATAAGATACCTCCATAGGCCATGTTTAGGTCTACCTGCCCAAGGGCTCCTTATGCTGAGGTTGATACTCAACCCTGGCCTTTTTGGTCTGAATTTGGCACCATATAAAGCTTTACCAAATAAGGTCAAATTGTAACATGTAACAAGTCTCATTTACATAAACATGAAACTTCTACCACATTTTCAGACTCGTTAGTTAGACGGGCGAGACGTCACGGAGCTGAGCATTCTGGTTTCACACCGCAAGACAAATGCTTGGAATTCTAACCAATCCACCAACACTTTCTATAGGGGTGTATATTATATATATTATATATATATATATAAAAGCGGAAAAGTATTCATCATAACAAAAGGTGTACCCCAAAATTCCATCATCGCTGGTACATGGGCATGGCAGTAAAATTGTGTTTCAGGGGCAGGCAAAGAAACATCTATCAATCAAAGGGTTAAAGATTGCAGGCATGGACATAATTTCTGTAGACAACGGGTATAAAAACCCTAAATCTTAAAGGAATGTTGCGGAACCGGCTTTAAACCGGTTTCTACCCATTACAGTTATGAGGAACCCGGCTTATTTCTTGGAAAAGGATGGCAGTAAAAACATCTGCCGCCATCTTTAATCTTAACGATGTCTCTTATCACAACTCCTGGCACCTGTACACCAGATCACCTGGGTGCGGGGGGTCCCCATACACCTGCCCCAATGTCTCCTTCACTGCTTTGCTGGTAGAACATACATGAGAAATGAGTAGAGTTCCCAACATTAGAAGCAAGTCAGCCAGAGTCTAAAGTAGGGCGTATTATCATTAAGCCCCCGATACCTTCCAGCGTCAAAGGGCCAAAGACGGACAGGCTTTTGATGTGGGGAGTGCGGTCAGAGAGATGGCTAGGGTTCCACAAACACTTTCTATGGTGCTTCTCGCTGAGCAAGACATTTAGAATATTATATTTCATTTATAAAGCTGTTCCCTGCTGTTTCTATACACATTATTGGGGCTTTTAGGGCTGTAGAACCCTGCGATCCCCTCATACCCAGCAAACATTCTGAGCTCCTAGAAAAGAGGGGGCATCAGGGATTTGGGGTCATTCCATTTCACCTCTAAAGGCAACCCTAAAAATGTCATTCTATGTACATTCTTTATCAGGAAGCCTTAAGAAGAATTCAGCCCTCTACTCTACACAACGTCCAGGAGCTCCAGGAGATCGTCAAGGTTCCAAAACACCGGAAAACTCCCCAAAGTGGAACTATTCATACGGAAAGATACAAGTCCTTGTTATCTTCTAGTAACTCATAGAAAAGAAAATATAAATCTTTTAGTTAGAGACAGAACCCATTTAGGGCATTGCTGTCCACCTAGAGGCACGTGGGCCAGATGAGGACCTTCTAGTCTACCTATGGTCTGGAAGGACCGAGACGCTATCAGATTGTGTAATAAATGTCATATAGTTCGCTCGGCTGCCCGTCATATCGCGTTTGGGAAAAACATGTTTATTTGCGAAACGCGTGACGCCTTTCTTAGTAATTCTATTGACTCGTGGAAAGTAAACAGCTCTAAGAACAGAGCAAACAGATCATAAGAATGGAAATTCATTCATCTCACCTGACGGGAGAACCTTAATCAGCCGTTGGTCTCGTCTTAGATTCAGGAGCCATATGCCTATCCCATGACTGTTTAATACCACCTCATTGTATTGCCCTCTACCATTCCTGCTGGGAGACTGTTCCACTTACCTACTACCCTCTCAAAACTTCCTTACATTCCATCTAAGCCTCTTCTGGCCTCCTGTCCCTTTAAACAGACATTTCTCCAGTACATTATATACAAAACACAAAGTGTGCGCCTCCCCCCATATAAATTGCTGAGACTTTCATGTTATGGTGCATTGTTCTTGTTTTTTATGACCCTACAAGTGATTATTTTTATAGCCGATGGCATTTTCGCTTTTATCCCAGTAGTAGTTGAACCTGCACTATGCTGAGAGAACAAAATTTCATTTTTATTTATTTTTTCTGTGTCCCCCCCCCATTCGAAAGCGGCGTACGCAGCCAACGCCGAAGCTTAAAGGGGCGCCAGACCCACTTGGGGAATAAACCTGGCATTAAACGATGCAGGGTCGTATAAAACAAAGGGGAACGTCGGAGGCTCGCAGAATAACCCGCTTTCTTTTTTATTTTAAGTGGATAAACTAACATTCCGAAGAGATCGTATAAAAATGAAACGGTGGCCGCGGATTTTAAGATGCCTATGAGGGTCAAACTTTTTACGCATTAAAATAACGTACTTGGAAGGGTTCTTTTAAGTCAATAATGCATTTTATTTTATTATATATATATTTTTCTCTCCAAGCATTTAAAAATCGTCAAAAAGGGGAGGTTTTTGTTTTGGGGGAGTGGTTAGAGGCGTGGCTGGGGGCAGAGCCGTAACAAGACTACATTAAACACCGAGCGTCAATATAGCATCAATGCATCATACGGAGTCTGTGCCTCCAACCACAGCCTCTTCCAGCCAGGACCGCCCACTGACCTCAGCGGGACCGCCCACATGCATCTTGAAAGGGGAGGGGCTCTGTGTGATTGTAGTCTAAAGGTGACCAGGTATGTTGATCACAAAGAGGCCGATCAGGCACTGGTTTTGCAGCACCCCTCCTGACCTGTTGCCCCTAGGCCTGTGCCAATCATCCAAGGCAAGGGTACATCACTGTGTGGCATCTGCCAATGCGCCAGACGGCCAGACAGGGACCGGCACTTCTACATCATTGGAGCTTTTAGGGCTGTAGAACCCCGCAAGACCCTCATACTCTGCAAATATTCTGACCTCCTAGGAACGGGGGGCATCAGGGGAGGAGAGAGGGACCCCTTGGAGAGCAAAGCGACAGAAGTAACGAGTTTCGGCTTTCGCCCATTGTAGATCTAGTTAAAAAATGCCAAAAAGAACGTTGGAATGAAAGCTTTGCCGTAGGTGGCACCCGCGGGTATTTTGGGCACAGAGAGAAGTTACGCCGGGGGGGGGCTTTGGTCACTTTGAAAAACATCACCGAGAAAGGCGTGCGTTTCCTTTTTTCTCTCGTTTTGGTGATGTATTTGTTGCGGCAGCAGATTAGCCCCTGGGATTTTGTACATTACGGTGGAGATTTATTCTGGAGAGCGGAATTTACTGCTGCGGTAGTCATTCTCATGATGAGATCTACTAAAACCAATGTAGCTTTAAAAGAGCTGTAAAGGCTAAATATAAGCTGCTTTATTGCATAGACCACTTTATTTTTAGGAAAGCTTAGCCTTGTAAAAGAATTTTATAATGTACCGTGCCTTTTTTTCTTCTTTGCGTTTGGCTCCAAATCTCCTCGGGTGTCCATCTTCTCTGCGCTAATCTCAAAACTAAATCAGGACAGTATCATACCTCCCAACAGTCCTGATTTGTAGGAACTGTGTCACTGTCCGGGGTGGCTGTCTGCTTTTGTGGGCAGTAAGGGTCCATTGGCCAGTTGAGAAGATCCTCTGACCGGCCCAGGAAGGTGAAAAATCAATGGAGGTCTACACTTGCAACTTTGCCCGCATTTAGGGATGGTCCACCTCCTTGTCACACCCCTCAAAACAACAGGTTTTGGGGCAATTAGGGCACCTGTAATGTTGGGGTATGCAGTGGAGGGGGCTTTGTGGGTTACGGAATCTGACCACAATATCATTTCTAAAGAGATGGTAGATGGTCCTCTCTCGTCCCCAAGCTTCACGAGGTCACAAAGGATGGGCAGCTCATGGGAAGATGGTGGTGACCTTCAACTGGGATTCCTACCAGAGTGTACTGGATTTTCAAACTGGTGTGACCCCACTGGACACCAACTGTACGGAGCAACACTTCCGACATGGGTCTACAAAGCAAGCCAACCAAAATCTTTTAAAAGGACAAATATCCTAAGTCCCCACAAAGCAGTGTTTGTGTAGCCTCAAGGTCACTCCTTTCAATTTGAATTAAGTATTTCCTGCTACCCCTTAGATACAAACCTGAACCTAGAGAACAGAGCCCAACTATATGATCGAATTAGGACACTTGGCCAACATGGGTCAGATGTCCACTAGGACCTTCTCCTGGTCTGTCAGCCATGAGGAGAGAAAAAAAAAGCAAAAACAACATAATTTTATATACGCAGTTCCATAAATATATGGTTTCTGTGCAGTTCTAACCGGTGGGGACCAACGTGGAAAGAAAGGGGAGATTTTATTTTGCCGGGCGTTACCATGACTACTGCATGAATTTGGTTGCTTTCAATATAAACCCAGACCGTATCTATGACCCTAAAAGTCACAGCGGAAAGCGCGTTTAGAACGGTAAATGTTTAAATGAAATAAATTAGTCTTTTTAAACACCAAATCAACTGCATAAAATTGAAAAAATTGGGAAAAAAAGCAAAGCCCCACCCCTAACCACACCTCCAATATAAAATGTCCATATATGGTCACAAAGTAATGGGATGTATAGGTTTTCTAATTTTAGGGATTAACTCTTTAACGTTCTAGAACATCGTTCACAATCTTCCGTTGCTGAAAGTTATGGTTCCCGTTTCAAGATTTAACCCTTTCATAATCTAAAGGATTCTTCGACACCTCGTGAATAATCAGCCGGCTTCCTGCTAAAAGCCAAAAATCTGTATTTTTTCCCCCTACAAAGAGTTCGCCAAGATTAACATCAATCGTAGAATAGCAAATAAATACCCCAAAAATACATTCGCAGTCAAATCAGACGGCCGACCGCCGGAGCCGCGGAGGGAGACGGAATTACACGCGCATAATCGTATTTGCTTTTCATTTTACAAGTAAAAGTTGGTACTATCTCTCTCTGTTTAGTTTAAAACAAACAATTCTGATTAAAAAAGTGCCTTTTTTGGGGAAAATGGTTTTTCAGAACGAGAAATGATGAGCCGCGCAGCTAAGATGTCCACTGATTACCGCGATGTATCTCAGGTTGGGGGGGTAAGACGATGTATGTGCGCAGCCAATTAAAGGCACAGGAAAGGCAAAATAAATAAATAACTAAAAATGTATATATATTCAGAAAATGAGTTGTTCCCTGATACCATGGGCTGGCTGAGGATGATGGGGACTGAAGTCATTTAAGCTGAATTTTTAGTCACCTCTTCATCTTAAACATCTACAGATTTCTGTGAATCGGTAAACTGATCCATCGAACATCAGAGGAGGTAAAATACAAACTGTCCAGCCGTCCTGGGGCCAGATCTTCCTCAAGCCGCTACCGGTCATGGGCTGTGTTGGTTGGCAAAGGATTATGGGAGTTGTGGTCATGCCTGGGGACTCTCAGGGTTTGACTCCGAATCTCGGGTTCTTTTGTCCCAATCTCAGGGTGACTACATGAGGGGCTATTAAAGGGTTAATATTTCAAGGGCCAGCCTGGATCATGTTAGCAAATGCCTAAATAACACAGAGGGCGACTCACCCGCATGTATTTCTGGAAGGCAAGTCCCTCCAAGTCTGAGACATCCTCTCCGTAACATTCCAGGACGACGTCCTCTCCCTCCAGGACAGGAAAGTCGGGTCCAGAGATCTTTATCGAGGGGTCACCTGAAAAAGAAGAAATATACGGGAATTAAAGGGTGTGTGAGAGCCAATGTCTTCATCCAGCGGCCTTCCGACGCCAAGGACAACTTTAGAACATTGGCCTTCCCAAAGCTCAAGCTTTACTTGGTCCTTGGCCTTGTTGAACGTTCATGAGACCCGTACGGTGTCCCCTCACTGTCTTAAATTCATCATTTTTGGTAAAAAACGGTCAAGCCCCCACGCCCGAGCCTCTCCGCGCCACGCTTTGAAAGCAGGAAGACAAAGGTTTCCTTGCAGATCCCTGAAGGCTCATTTACCTTCTCGGAATTCTGAAGGAACACGTAATACCTTCTTAAAACCATCTCATCAGCTACGGGGTAGAGACTAAAACCGGCCGGCTGGCGGCCGACGGACACCTGAGGCCACGCTCTACGCTCTAGCAACCCGAGGACGCATGGCAGGTGGGACGGGGGCGCCATCGTCCATCAGCCCACCTTGGAACTCTCCAGGTTTCACCCGGAGTCTCCTGCTTCCTCGGCTCTCCGGGTCACTGCGCTCCCGGTGTTGGAAGCATTTAGACACGCCCACTCTCTGCCCATTTCTCCTCCCATTCTTAGACTCATTTAAGTTACCTGGGGCTATCTCCGCCCTTATAGCCGACGAGCCCCGCCCCTCTGAACAAGGAAGGCTCCAGGTAGCCCGAGCCACGAAGTTCTACTTTTTTCTTTACTCCGAAATCCTTTCTTTCACTTTTAATTTGTAACTATCGGTTTTGCAGGTTTTGGCACCGATTCCAACCCCGACTAAAACCGAAACACTTTCATTTAAGAGCAACGGACCGGATCACCTTCAGGGAGCTAGAAAAACAAGTAGTCACCTGTCCCAAAGTTTTCCACTGTTAATAATCTAATGGGGAGGACTAATCATGTAGATCCCCGGAACAGGAAGTAAAGATGGCCGTTCCATAAACATATAAATTGAAATTCTGACGTATATTGGATCGTTTAATCCACAAACACCCCTAAATAGTGAAAAAATAATGTAATGTAGAATGTAGGGATTTCTTTAAAGTGACAGTCCCACTTATATATGTACGCATTCGTTGGCTTGGCCCCCTGTCCGGTGGTCCCTGGTGCCGACGGGGAGGAAATAGAAGAGCCGTGTCTCCCCAGGCATGGAGTTCTTTACTCTGCTTTGTTGTCTTAGTGAATAAGGAAGTGACTCCATAACCAAAAAGCCGTCGGCTTTAATGCAGCAGATGTCAGGAGGAGACGGGAAGAACTTATGATGTCATTACAAGCACTGATGTCGTGTCTCGCTCTTACAATAGGGGGGGGCGGTGAAAAGTGACATCATTTCGATCGACAATATACAAAGTGACGATACGTTTACGACCCGTCGAGACACACAGGTAGAGGCGGAGAGGCAGGATCTGCTAACAGGTTTTCTTTAATAACAGTAAAGACACAGATGCACCCTGCTAGTTATAAAGAAACAGCGGGGGAAAAAGGGTTAAATATCAAACATTTTGGTAAATCTAATACTATTTACCTGTTTAACCCTGCGAGCGCCTCTCAATGTACACGCAAAACTGACAGATACGAGAAGGCCTCGGCACGCGCCGTTCTTTAAGTTCTTCTGCTTTAACCCTTTAAAAGCCAAGGCAGTGAGCCAATCATTGCTTACCCGCCTAGCGCGCAAAGTGTTAACCCTGGTAACTTTGTAGCAATGCCCAAAAATGAATACAGGGAGAGAGCTTCCTCCCCGGAGGGGTTTCTCGCTGGCTGTTTTGTATAAAGAGGAAGTCTGATCCCTTTTAATCAAATTAAAACCAAGATAGATAGTCAAAAATATTCATTAAAGTAACAAAACCCGGCTCACGGGTAACTCACCTCTCGAGACGGCGAAACAAGCCGACAGCAGAAGTAAGGTCACAGCGTTCTTCATTTTGATGGCGCTTGCTGGCTTCCTCTTGTTTGTATAATTCCCAGCTTCCTGGAACGAACAATAAAACAGACACTGAAACACACGCACACTCACACAACAGCACGTGACGGAGGAGGGGACAACAGGGTTAATTCCAACGCAGGAGGTTACAAAGTTTGGCTTCTCTTCCCACGTCGGCCAATAGGAGGGCCTCGTCAATGGTGTGTCACCTGTCTCTAGGCAGATAAAAAAAAATGTTTGCTTCCCGAGTATAACTTGCCTTTGTTTGGTTTCTTTGTATCACTTTGTAGCACTTGTTGATTTCTGTAGCGCCATTGTATTCCGCGGCGCTGTACAACGGGGGCCACCGCAGCGCAGCGAAAACGCTCGGACGTCTTTGTTACGATACAGAAGGTTTACTCCCGGAATTAGAATGCGCATGTTGATTTTATCGGAGTGTTCGCAGCCCGGCTGTAGATGGATTGGGTTCTTTTTACACAATTATGTTTTTTTCCCCCGGTTTTTAAATACATTTCTTAGTTCCTGCACGAAAGACGGATCGACGCGAAGCTCGTTAGCCAGCGAGTTCAATACTAATAAAATATTTTTTTCTCCCCGCGTTAAATGGGCACTCAGAAGGCACTTTAATGCATATGACAGCTGGGGGCCACTTTCAGTAACCATGGTGCCCCCCCTCTGCATTTCCACCCCCCCCCAGTTATTTTCTGTGCAGGAGTCGTGTTTGGCTAAGCACGCCTCATCAGTGTGATATACTCGCCACCAATCAGCTTCAGCCCTTGGTCAGGGTCGGGCGGGCACAAACCACGGAGGAGGATGGCAGCTGCAGCTGCAGAGCTGCAGTTTCTAATATGAATCCTCCTTTAGCGGTCAGAGACAGCAGAGTCTGTTGGAATCAAGCATGACAGATAGGAGGTCTCAGTGGTCTCTCCATAGTGCATCAAGTGGATGAAACCGAACGTATCTTCCCTGTGACCCCGCGGCGTCCCGCCACTTCCTGCTCAGATGTCCCGCGGCGTCGGTTTGAAGGATGGGGTTTTGGCCGCGCTCCGCAGAAACGCTGGAAACGGAGACCTCTGACTCCATATTGATTTTTGTTCCATCGACGGAGGAATCTTGCCGAGTTTAATCGCTAGATTGAGAAGAAGTTGGAACGCGGGGAACGCTGTCCGACAGCCAAGCGCGATCTTTATGACGTCAGCGCGATTCAAACATTGCTGGTCATCAGACCTCCCGACAGCGAGTGCCGCGGACGGAGCGCGGAGACGCCAATCAGATAAGAATGGTTTCCGGCCCCTCCGCCAACTCTTTATCCAGCCGCTAATAACGATGTTCTATGAAGCATCCGGCCAAAGAAGGAGAATCTAACACTAGAGGATCGGAAGGAAGAACGTTTCGCTTTACTGAGAGGGTGGTGGATAAGTGGAGCAGCCTCCCAGCAGAAGTGGTAGAGGGTAATACAGTGAGGGTATTAAACATGCATTGGATAGGCATACGGCTCCTGAATCTATGACGAGACCAGATCTAAAACTTATGCTCTGTTCCAGACTAAAGACCACGGATGTCGTTTTGGCCCCCCGCGTGACACCGGCAGCTATTGGGAGATTCTGCGGCCGTGAAATTCACGGGGTTTTTTTTTTCTCACACGGAACTTTATGTCTAAGAAAACATTTCGTAAATTTTCATGAAACGAAACAGGAAATTAGCAGAGAAAAACCAGCAACGGCGACTCTCGCAGCCGGAGGGGGGGGAGATGCACACGACGAGTATTCTTTATAAGAACGGCCATATTAAACGGCGAGGGGTTTGAGTAATAACTTACAGAGTCCATAGAATTAATTTACTGACAAGGAGGTAGATATGTGGAACAGCCTCCCAGTAGAAGTGGAAGAGGGTAATACAGAGAGGGGTATTAAACATGCATGGGATAGACATACGGCTCCTGAATCTAAGACGAGACCAACGACTGATTAAGGTTTGAGTCTGTAAGTGTTGTAAATGACTATTATAGCTGGAAACGGCTGATTTCTAATGGAATCTCTTCAAAGGCGTACATCACTCCCATCACTCCTGTGTTCCAATTGCCCTTTATCACTCCCATCACTCCCTGTGTCGCAATGACCCTTTATCACTCCCATCACTCCCTGTGTCCCAATGGCCCTTTATCACTCCCATCACTCCTGTGTCCCAATGGCCCTTTATCACTCCCATCACTCCTATGTTCCAATGGCCCCTTTATCACTCCCATCACTCCTGTGTTCCAATGGCCCTTTATCACTCCCATCACTCCTGTGTCCCAATGGCCCTTTATCACTCCCATCACTCTCTGTGTCCCAATGGCCCTTTATCACTCCCATCACTCCTGTGTTCCAATGGCCCTTTATCACTCCCATCACTCCTGTGTCCCAATGGCCCTTTATCACTCCCATCACTCCCTGTGTCCCAATGGCCCTTTATCACTCCCATCACTCCTGTGTCCCAATGGCACGTTGTGTTTGCTGATCCACATTTAAAAGGTTAATTGATGGTTAGAAACCCTTTTGTAATTATGTTACAGCCATGAAAACAGCTGAGTGACCCCAAACCTTTGAGTGACAGCGTGTAGAACGGTATAGCGTATAAAATATAAGATTTATACATTGTAAAAAAAATATTTATAAAATGCAGTAAAATTTAGTTCAATGAACTAAAACTAAATGTGTTTGAGGACCTTCTTTTTTCGTGTACTGCGAGGCAGTTGGAGCGGGGGGGGCAGGAGATGGTTAATGGGTTCTTTTTCTCCGTTATTACCCACGGCCGGGATCCATTATCCTTTTTCAGCCGTCACTCCTGTGCCTTTTTTTTTCCCGGCTGCCCCTTATAACTCACCTGATGGATGCGGAAAGAGCCGAAACCGCTTCTTCTTAATGCTCTGTAGGCGGCATAAAGGCCGGGTTATAAATGAACTTCATCTAACGACTCCAAGCACAGAAGACGAGCTGGAGAGTAATTAACGAGAGAAAGGACGCAGCGACGCGCATTCCCGGGGAATAAAAGATGATTTATAAGGAAAAACGCGCGGAAGACAATAAGAAAGGTAATTAGCGCATCGCCTAAGGAATCTTACGCATCCTCAACTGCAACGGCCATTGTCTAGAGCAGGGGGATGATGGGAATTGGAGTCCATGGGAAAGTAACTGTACAAAACATTAGCTTATTGAGAAAAAAGTCAATGATAATCACCTGTCTGGGGGAAGCTTGGGGATTCCAGGGGCTGCACCAAGTTTATTAGGCAAGTCCAGCACTGTGCCATCGAGCCTTGTGGGGGGGCTGGGGGTGTCTAATGAGACCCCCCCCACACACCGCCCTATACGCATGTACGGAAGTCTCTACCATTTATTTCAATGGAATTGCTTTCTTTCTGCCTATTGGCTGCCTTAAAAAGCCAATCAGGGCTGTGAACCGTGGAAGGTGTTCTGCTGCAGCTCTGGAGCTGAAGCTTCTCTTGAAAGTTTTTTTTTTATATATATATTTTAAAGAATGAAAATGAAAGCATTCACAGAGCGAGGCTGCCATGGACATGATAATAAATGCACCCTAAATACACTATTAGTAAAACATGGGAAATCTACAAAAACAAACAAAAAGAACGCTCATATCCTTTCGGGCAAAATTTCATAATAAAAATGTTAAAAGAATCTTTAATCAAAAGGAAATCTCTGAGACAGACGAGAGTCTTCCTGCTTCCAAGGGACAAAAGTCCAGGCAGAGCGAGCGATCCAATAAAGGTAAATGAACTCTGAAGGAGAACAAGCCAGGTATGAAAAAGCAATCTGAAGGCGGGCGCGCCGACTGCATACCAACGGGATCGAGATAAGGCAAACGCTCCGAGGAAGTAATGCGGGGAGAGAGGAAACATTGTTACTCGGGGTAACGCGGTAAACCGACACAGCGCGAGAACGTTCAAGGTCCACCATCTGAGAAAGAAAGTAGAACCACGAAGACCTGGCCAACATGGACGCTGCCTCTGAGTTCTATCAGGCTGAAACATTTCGAGTTCCGTAGTTATTCCATGTGGACAGTTCTTGGTCCTCTTTACTGGTAACAGGTCTTACTGACCCTTCTTCTCAACGGAAAGTCCTCTTCTCATTGAAGTCCTGGATCACTTTCAAAATAAGGCGAAAGATGTGCGAAGCGGGCAATAAATTAGAATGTTTCGGGATGGGAAGACACTCCAGAGTGAAGTATAATTCCCAAGTGCCTCTCTTTCCTCCCCTGATGCCCCCTCTTTTCTAGGAGGTCAGAATGTTTGCTGGGTATGAGGGGATCGCAGGGTTCTACAGCCCTAAAAGCCCCGATAATGTGTATAGAAACAGCAGGAAATGGGTTCTAAATGGACTGCTCCGTATTGCGGGCGCGCATGTTCATGTTTGTAGGGAACTCTTTTTTTGAAGAGATAACATAAACAGGAGGTATATTACGGTTCTTCAGGATGACACTTGTTTTATCGCTCAATGAAGATGGAGCAGGTCTCGGTTCTCGGAACAGAGTTAATCGTTACTGTATCCATCCAACAGGTCTCATGACTAAGCCAGAAGATTGAATGACTTTCTATCTGGAGATGATGAATGGCTTAATTACCGGGCAGGCAGCCCGCGTGCTAAGACACGACTGCGTTACAGCCGGCCACTTGCCGTTAACCTCTGTTTCACCGCCACCGACGGACCTCTGTCCTCCGGCCTGCCTGGTGCAGTGACCTCGCTAAGCAAGTAACGTTCAAAGGAACCCGTATCTAACAAACATAATCCAGAACTTTGCCTATTGCTTTTCATTGGATATAGTTTATGTTTTTTAGCACGTGGATGAGGAAGAAGAGTTTTTTGAACCTTTCCACCGAAGATAAGAGGCATTTAGAGAAAATATCTAAAGCTCCTTTTCTAAGTGGGATGTTTTTGAGGCGTAAGTCACACTTTTGTCTACATTTTTCGAAGTTTGGCCCAAAGAATGGCAAGGTCCTCAACAAGTGGCCACTTGCTTTATAGCATGGAGTTCTTCTAAAAGAATACTTTCGCCAATAGGGCCAGATGTTATGATGTTGCATGGAAACCCTCCATTATTCTCATGTGGGGTATGGGTTAAATAAGGCAGTATTCTGGGAGGGAGAGAAGATCAAATTCAGGCTTCTTCCATGTTCTACAACCACTAGCACCACCTAAGCCCTTACTCATGTTCCTCCATACCTGTTGGATAGATCATACAATGCACCTCTCCATACCACCTGGTAACGGTAGACAGATGTGGCCTTAGTATGCCCTTAAGGGACAAAATGGTTTGTAGATGGGTCATTGGCCTGGGATAGGGAAAGCATGGCCAAAAATGCTGAGACTAAGGTCAAACATGAGTGGAAAGTGGGCAGTTATGGTTGGAAATAACATGAAGCTTCATCTACCCATCTTCCAAGGAATTCGTGGTCAAGTGCCTCATCTACTCTAAAAGGAGTCCTCGGCACGGACATTCTACTCCATATTCTCTGATCTCAGCTGCAGTAGAGAACATAAATGGTGGCTAGAAATAAATCCCGTAATGATCTGTAAGCTTCTTTGATCTTAGTTATTTAAACAAAGGGATTAAGTCAACATTTACATGATGCCCGATACCCCAACGAGAAACAGGATGGCCCCACATGGAGAGTTCATTCTTCTCATCCACCTCCACTTTAATTTCTTGCTCGGTATAACATAAAAAAATGGTGTCAAAGAGCACAAAAAAAGTAGAAAGGAAGAAAAGAAGTAATACGCGGGGAAAAAAAGCAAAAGTCCTTCACAAAACCTTTGACAGTTTAGCCAAAATCCATTGAAAGTGTCCTGCGCGCCGGGATAACGGCTGAGCCAGAAAATCTCTTTGTGAAATGATAGGCCCTTCCTTAGGCTTAAAGTCGCATTTATTGGTTCTTAGGGATGGGTTTTTTTATGATATATTTGACAAGCTAATCCTTCCCTGGGAACCCGCTGTCTGTACCGCAATCCAAAGGTTTGCATTTATGTCACCGGGAGAACGCAGTGAATTTCTTAAAAATAAAAAATAAAAAATAAAATAAAAAGCATTTATTAATAGCGAGGAGCTGTTGCAGAATTTATTTATGGCCCTTGGTGCAACCGGGAACAGCTATTAACGCGTTGGTCTAGTTACCTCCAGGTCTATCGAGATTTTATGTATCTCAATGGGGCAAATAACGCATTTGTAAATTACATGGAAAAAATGGCAAAATAAAATATATATATATTTTTTTTTTAAGAAAAACTTGTTTTGGAACAATGGGGTCTGTGAATAAGAGTCTCCCGGTGGAATGGAATCCGTTTCCTGGAAAAAGACGAAAGTCACCCAGAGACTCCGGGAATGCAGGATTTCAGCCGGAGACTCCGGGGCAAACCTTGCCCTACACGCAGAATAGTTCTTTCCGACAGCCATACCTAGCGTCCAACTGTCTGGTTTGGCCATATTCTAATCCTACAGCATCAGCGCCTATGGGATACATCCCAAGTGTCCCTATTCAGGAAGACCAGTCCCTTATTGGGACCCAAACCCCTGTGCCCCCCCTCCCTCTCCCTCTCCGCCTCTTTTCTAGGAGGTCAGAATGTTTGCTGGGTATGAGGGTATCGCAGGGTTCTACAGCCCTAAACGCCCCGATAATGTGTATAGAAACAAAAAGGAATGGCTAAACACACTTGTGCAAATGAATACATTATTCTTCATCTAAACTCCATAGTTATATGAATTATCACCGAGTCATATTTTGTAAAGCCTCGCCCCCCCCCCACCACCCACCCTGTCTCTAATGTCACCCCCTTAAATAAAACGTTCCCCTCTCGGCCCATTTGGTATGATGGGAGGTATGACATTATTATTAATGTTCACTTTAAAAGGAAGTGAAATAAGGAATAAAATCCAGACCAGCACGACGAGCGATGGATTTTTCTGTAAATATATCTAAAAAACAACATTTAGATCAATGGCGTACAAGAGCGGGCAGGATTTTTTTTATTTTTTTATTAATCCTTTGAAATATTTTATTCTCGTACTCCGTTTGTTCCAGCGGCAGATATAATGGACATTGCTTTTTTTTTTTTTTAAGCCACCTGATTATTAGTCTGAAATTTAATAGAATACGTTCTAAATCACGGTGTCTTTATGTGAAATGGCTCCTGCTGGCCTTTAATGTCGCGGTGATTTAAAGTCTGTAAATTATATGTCGTATTTTGATGTATTTTCACTAAATTGAGACTTTCTAGCTGAGGTTTGGCCTCTTGCCGGGTAAGATCTACGGCCTGGACGCTTCTTTTGTCTGTAAGAGGCTTTGCATCAAATAAGCTCCGTGACCCCTTGTAGACATTTGGAAGTCTTTAATCTTGGGTCATTTTATGAAATTTGGCTTGTTTTATTATATTTTTTAAAGGGGAAAAAAATATGATGCGTGGAAGCAAATATATTATTTAATGTGAGCTGCCGTGTTTGCCAGGAACGGGCAATCTGTAATTCTACAAATGATGAATGCTGAAGCTTTCCTTACCCTGACGACGGAACGGCCAGCCCAGAGTGATAGACACCATTGTCCAAAAACAGCCGGGGTGGACTAAGTCTTATTAGTTCTATTATTGCTTCCCTCTGATATACATAGGGGCCAATTCTCCTGCATAGCATCTCATTCCTGGGCAGTAACAGGGGGTTGGACAGCTGATGGTTCCCAATAGAAACGTGTTGATTCTAGAACCTCTTCCGACGAAACACGGAACGTTGTATGTTACAGTAATTCATCCACAGCCAGCTCACACGGATCCCAGTGATGCCATCTTGGCCAGGCAAAGTAATTTTATAAAGTACGTGGCCTCCAGTAGCTTTGGACATATGGAAACCTGGCCTGGTTAGCCACTTCTAGGTTCCTCTCCAACTTATGTTCCTCTCTATCCGTGTCATAGAGTCCATGCTCTAGATCTTCAACTTCTTGGGCAATCTCACAACGGATCTTGGCAGTGTCGCTCGGCACTTCTGACTTTCAGGGGCTAATGAACGTAACACGGGTTCCCATCAAGACCCAAAACTGGTTGAAGAGCCAAGCCTGAGCATCATGGGTGCTAAAAATCATGATCAAACATTCAGTGGTGCCAAGGAACCTTCCTTCAATGAATTTATATCAAAGCAAGGGAACCTGGTGACCCCCAAACGTATTAGAATGCGAGTTAATTCAAATATAGAATGGCGGCAGTGTTGGCCTTGGCCATCGTCATAGTCCAACGTCATTGAGGACTCAGCAGGTCCATGACCCGTGCAAGGTGTGACCCAAGGATGCTCTCGCCCTCAACCTTCACAGAGGAAGAACTCAAATCCTGACGTTGGGGTTCTTCGCTCAAGAATATTCCTCTGTACTAACGTTCTCGGCCCCCGCGCGTCGTTCTGCTCTTATTACTCCGAAGAAGACGTGATCCGCGCGAGTAACGTCACGAGGACCGTAAACTATATTTATGCCCGTCTTTCTCCGGCCTGGAAGTTTCAGGAGATCCCACTCCATGGGCACGTCGGCCGCGTACATGTATTTTACTTCTAAACATCTAAATCATTTCACTAATGCATTTAGCTTAAATTATGGATTTTATTGGTGCTTTATTTTCACCCGAGGGACTGGAGCACGCCGGCTACAGAAGCAATTTATTTTATTTAGTGAACAACCCTATTATTAAGCAGCAGACATATCTAGCCAGTGTTTTGACATAGTAGTTCCACAACGGCTGATTATTCGGTGCTTTTAAATACATCAGGGCTTTACTTTTAGCGTTTTAGAGCGCCGGGGACCGGCGGGGATTTGTGCGATAAACACGCCGTTCGTTCTTGTTTGTTTTAAGCAAATGCGCCGGTTTTATTTTAGGTTTTTTTTTTGTGTCCTTTTAAACATTTGACCTTTTGCTTGTTTATTCTTTTTCATTAAATAAATGGAAAATATTGTGTATTAAAAACATAGAACCTGCCGGCAGATCGGCCCCCGTCTAGTCTGCTCGTTTCTCCTGCTGTAAAGACTCAAACCTTAATCAGTCGTTGGTCTCGTCTTAGATTCAGGAGCCGTATGTCTATCCCATGCATGTTTAATACCCCTCACTGTATTACCCTCTACCACCTCTCCTGGGAGGCTGTTCCGCTTATCTACCCCCCTCTCGCGCCAAGGAATTGTTAGGATCTGTATACAGGATTCCACCTCGATTAGCTTACAGAGCAAGCTGAAACTCTGAGCATTTAACTCCACCGGCGTAATTATCGCCCTCGATTTGCAGTCTCGGCGGGGTGAACTTATCACACTTTGAACAGCTCATCAAGTACAAAATAAGCTCAGCCCTTTCCAGATCTAATTCCAGATTAATCCAGATTCATTACACGCCCAATCTGCGGAGGTGATCGGTCGTAACGAGGGACTCGCCGAGGACGCGGGCTTCTCACGCTTTCCAGCGTTTGGGGAAAAGTCAAGCTTCATGTTCTTGTAGAGACTCAGACATTGACGGACCCGGAGCGCCTTAACCAGTGCCGTGCCTGCGCATAACACAACATATTACACCCGGAGCCCTGGGGTAAACGCGCCGCGATAACGATCAATATATGACCAGGAGTATTTTAATCTGAGCTAGAACACGGATAGAAGAACCAGAACATAGGCAGGGGACGAGACCTGACCCCATGTCCCCTCATGGATGGTCCCCACCGGCACGAGAACCAGGACACAAAACACCTTTGTCAGACTGCAAGATCAGTTTGGACCACCCAGCCCCGGCCCAACGTGGCAATCACACCTTCAAGGATTGCCCCCCCCCCAAAAAAGCCAATAAAGAGCACACAGAGGATCCAGTCAAGGTATAAACACTACCTAAAGTCATTGTTATTCTAGATCCTTTACACAAGTGAAAGAGAAAGACAACAAGAAAACCCAACTATTGCAAAAAAACAGATTTAAGTAGACGAGAACGACTGCCCCAAGAAGCCCACGGGTCTACGTTCGCCGATTACAATAACGGCACCTATCGTTAAAGGATCGGTTCTTGTGCTTTAACCCGTGACGGCTTGGGCTGGAAAGATTAAAGCTTTCCCATTTTCCCCAAAGTGAGCCCCCACAGACTTCAGAAAGGGGGTCCGCTCGGGATCAGAAGATCGATGTCACCAGCGAGAGAGCAGCGATGTCCCGTAGCAGCGACATGCACTGTGCTGCCACTAGAGGGCACAAGAGACATTACCCCCGGGGGAGGAATCCTGACATAATATATACATGATATACTGTTATATATATATAATAATCACTGGAGGTACCTGCTGTCCTTGGTTTCCGAGGCGCACCGGGATGTAGATCGTGCCCCCACCCCGCTCCTGGGTAAATAAACGTAATATAGCCGACATTTAAGTTCTGGGAAACGGTGAAAACATAATCCACGGGAGACCTTCTGTTATCGCAGAAGCTTCTAGAAAAGAGAAACAATAATCGATGTATAATTACACGCAACGCAGGCACAACATCATTATTATAAAATATATAATAAATCAGATAAATATATAATAAATGATATGAATATAGAATAAAATAAAGGAATTCTCTAAAGCTTCTAGGCTGAGCCGCTCCTCCTCAATGTATGACTTGTCATGTCTGGTTTACCTTTTGTACTGCGCTACAGAATAGGATGGTGCCATACACATAAATAATCAATAAATAATTCAAACAAAAATATATGGGAAAAAATAGCAGTGACCAAGCAAGGACCTTATAGGTAGTGATGAAGGGTCGGTCAGAATTGTGTGTTTTTGCCCCCCCCATAGGGTATTGGGGTGGGGGGGTGACTTTTATGCCACACTTTTTTTCCTAATTATATAGAAACACAGAATTTGCCAACAGATCGGCCCCATCCGGCCCGTTTCTCTTTCCGTAAAGACTCAAACCTGAATCAGCCTTAGATTCAGGAGCCATATGCCTATCCCATGCATGGTTACATTCCCTCGCTTCTGCTGGGAGGCTGTTCCACTTATCTACCACCCCCATTAGTATAGCAGAACATCCTTAGATTACATCTTATTCGTGTTGAACTAAAGAGGAAAGACCCCTTTATAAGAATATCGCTACTTCTGACCGGGAAAGCTTTGTTGTTATAGAACGGATCGTTTAATTGCTCGGGGGTAACATTGTATTTTTATATCGTTTTGCTTTCCTCGCGCTCCTTTAAGATGCGGGGGAAGAGTCTGCATTCCCCACGGAGCTCTCCGTCTCCGTAGGACTATGAAAGCAGATTCTTAAATTCTGTTTGTGGATCGGATTCTCTCAGAGGGGCAGTCGAGACAAGAACATAATAACCGAAAAACAAAAGTGCTTCCGAAAATTGTATCTAATAACGTTACCTAAAAAAAATAAAAAAAATAATAAAAAATAATAAATAAAATAAAATTCCAGGGTGGATTGCGGCAACGCGTTTCGCTTCTTCCAATAATACAGCCGGGAATAGGAATTTTTTCTCCTATTAAAGCTGGAATTGGGTAGCAAATGTCTTCTCATTACGGCCGACGCTGCAACAAAACCGGGGGGGGGGCACGTGAAAATGTGGGCTTTAATAAACATGTTTGATGGAACGCCGTAATTATCATCACGCTGAGGATCTGTGTCCTCGGCATCTGTTATACCTTACGGCGGTCCGTGTATCAGGGCCCCGGGCTCTGGAGGGGCCATACATAAAATATGAGCCCCGTGTAGCCGAAGGGGGGGGGCTCGGCATTGTGATTAGTGTTGTAGCTGAAGCTAGATTTAGGGGGGCTACGGATCGGCAATAAGCAAGCCCCCGATCGTCGCAAAGCCTCTGCGGCCCCCGTGGAGCCTTCCTATAGCTTCGCAGCCATCGCTAAATCTGTTTACCCGGCTCCTCACTACTCTTTTTTTTTTTTTTTTTTTTCTGTCGTTCAACCATCTGGAGTTAAAGTGCTAAAAGGCTTCAAAAAAATGCAGAAAAAATAAAAAAACAAAACCCGCAAAGTGCTCTCGAGAAAAGTAAATCTTTTCAGAACGGAGGAGCGAAAAGCGCCAGGTTCTGTCGGATGGGCGATAAACGGCTTCACTCGCTTTTTCCTTGAGAATCACTTTTATTATTATTAAAAATAAATAAACTGTTGGTTGTTTATTCACTAAACTGTGAGTTGAAACATTTAGCCCCCCCCCAACTTCGTTATAAAGGACCAGAGACACAGACTAGAACCATCCGGCCCCCGTCTAGCCCCCTGTTTCTCCTGCTGTAAAGACTCAAACCTTAATCAGTCGTTGGTCTCATCTTAGATTCAGGAGCCGTATGCCGATCCCATGCATGTTTAATACCCTCACTGTATTACCCTCTACCACCTCTGCTGGGAGGCTGTTCCACTTATCTACCACCCTCTCAGTACATGCATTTGTTAAAGCCTTACAGCGCAGATAGAATATTGCATGGCGGGCCGGTTACCTGAGTCCGATATGATGCAGTTAAGGAGAAGAACCCCTGTGGGGGCCGAGCCTTTTCGTTTCTTTGGTAAACCGGAGCGTACGCCTGGGGGCAGGAAGAAATGAATGTTTATATGAAGTAATATGCTTACTTTCCATAGAGACCGAACCGATACAACCTGCAGTTATTTCATTTATTACCCCTCCGATCTGACCTTTATCTAACATTCAAGAGGCGCGGGAGAAGGAGCTAGATCGTCTAGCAGAAATTAAAGCGATTCTCGCGCCACCTGGGTCCCGTTTACAAACGTTAAGGGGGGGGTGAGCTCAGCCGTAGCGAACCCTTTATTGATATCAGCACGGCATTTATGAAAAGTAACTTAATGTGGATGGAGACAGGGATCGGCTCCAGGGTATCGCAAGCAGGCAAGTCTCAACTCTATCGCTTCTAGAAGGAATATCAACGGAGGGGTTTGAGCTTTATTCACGGGCATACAATGGGGAATTGGAATAAACAGCGACCCTGGTGGTCTCATCATCATAGCAACCAACGGAATGCTCTGATTGGACGGTTCCATTTGGCCCGGTCGGGATGCTGTACCCTCCGGGAAAAATGATGCTATTATTTGCTGCATTTACGTTGTTATGGTGAAAAGGTAAAGTTTCTACTTATCTCATTACGCCGTATCTCACCCCAAATACCATCTGCACCTATAAATAAAATAAATAAAAAAAAGGGTTAAAATGTTAAATTGTAATTGGGTGGAAAACACAAAAAATTCCTAAATACATTTTCAAACCTAACCTTTACCATGAATGGTATTTTCTGTAATTTTCTTATTTTATAAAAATTGTATATTATAGCGTTTTTCTGTCACGTCAAACCAGGAAAAAGAAATAAAAATACAAAAAATTAATACAAAAAACAATTTTTAAAAATAAAAACAAAAAAGAGTAACAGTCTGGATACAAATTATCGCTAAACGTTATATAGAAATAATACTTCCTGCTAACGCTCAGACAGAACATTTTGTGTAAGAAGGCAATTAAGTCTCACTTACGTTTTGGGGCGGAATCATTGCTCTTTAAGGTGGGAGCCGCACACCCAGAGGGCACCGCTTTCTCTTAAAATTGTAAGGAATGGGTTTCCGAGGAAGGTAGCGTTTCGGCGCTGGAATCCCGCTGGCGCTTAAAGCATTCATTCTTTACAGACCCGCTGTGTATGAGAACGCCGGCATTTAAGGCAAAAACGCTTGGAAGTGGCCGGCTGCGTAGGTTTTGCATGTTTTGATATGTGAGAAAATCACGTTTTCGGGATTAATCAGAGACAGGAATGTTTTTAAGGTTCACCAATGCGGCGGAAGCTTTTTCGATACGACTCATCTAAGTCTCATCAGATGGATTGTGAATGATGTACGAGCGACAGCGCATGAATGAGCTGTGAGCTGGGGAAGGTAGATTAAAGCAGATAAACGCAAGGTTACGCATTTGCGATGCTCCAGTCATCAAACTCAATGGGAGAAAATAAGGGCAGGTTACCCCCTGGCACCGTGGAAGGTAGAAACTCGCTGGTACGGTCTAGACGTCGCAATGTTCATTATCCCGCAGTGTAGCCAGCAACTGAACGGTCTGTGTTACTTCACAGATTATGTTTTTACACTATCATTCAAAAGTTTGGGGTCGCCTGGAAATTCCCTTGTGCTTTTCTTTTTTTAATTGTCCATTAAAATCCCATGAAATGGATCAGAAATCCAGCGCCGACGGGGTTAATGTTGTAAATGACTATTGTAGCTGATTGAAAATGGCTGATTTTTAATGGAATCTCTTCTCCTGTGTCCCAATGGCCCTTTATCACTCCCATCACTCCTGTGTTCCAATGGCCCTTTATCACTCCCATCACTCCTGTGTCCCAATGGCCCTTTATCACTCCCATCACTCCTGCGTTCCAATGGCCCTTTATCACACCCATCACTCCTGTGTTCCAATGGCCCTTTATCACTCCCATCACTCCTGTGTTCCAATGGCCCTTTATCACTCCCATCACTCCTGTGTTCCAATGGCCCTTTATCACTCCCATCACTCCTGTGTTCCAATGGCCCTTTATCATTCCCATCACTCAGTGGCACGTTGTGTTCGCTGATCCAAGTTTAAGTTTAAAAGGCTAATTGATGGTCAGAAAACCCTTTTGCAAATTATGTTACTAACAGAAATGTCCTTTTTTCCATGAAAACAGCTCAGTGACCCCAAACCTTTGAACCGTAGCGTAGCCCAAAGTCAACGGGCAAAAGTAATATCTGCTGTAGATTTTGCATAAGGAATCCTCTAGATCTTTGAGATTATGTTTTAAGAATATAATCATTAATATCTATATATTTTCTTCTAATAAAATATATCCAAAGCAGCCACATGGTAACCCACGCCGGGAAGTCCGTTTCTAGCCCCGACCCGGAGCGGGATCAGGTTTATACATCATTGATGGCCGAAGGCGAGGAATCCAAACTAACTGCATTTTAACTTACTTTCCATCCACGTGGTTGCTGAAGGAGACCGGGTAGAAATGGGGAAAAAAAAATTGGAAAAGGGAATGTTTAGCAAAGTGTGCTTTTTTTGTAATCTGTAAAGCGGGTTACAGGGGTTTATTTAGTAAATAAAACTGGAAAAAGTAGGATTTGGAAAAAGTCGATAAACCCGTTTTAAAGCTGGAACAGCGACAATAAGTTCCTTTTATTGCAACCACGTGGATGTTTGTCACGAGTCGACCAAGACAGTACAAAGAACACACAAGAGCTCCAGATGTATGACGAGCGAGTTTCACTTGCACTCTTGCTCACTCGAGGACACACCGAGTAAAGAAGGTAAAGAAGCCTCACCCAGTGAAAACAATAAGTCCTTAGAGTACGTCAGAGAACGAGGAGCAACAAGAAACAAAAGACAATATATAAATACACACAATGTATTTAATTACACCATTAGATCGCTCCGGGGGGAAAAAGGAGAGCACCAACCAATCAAACGTCTTCAAAAACAATAATAATAAATCCTATTTAATTAGAGGGAACTTAAAAAAAATAAAATGCGGCTCAGTGGATTCAGAGGGGTAATTGCCCCTGCCAAGAAAGACAGCAGCATGCCCCTGATTTCAGGGAGAAGGCGAGGATCTGCGAGGCCACGTACCGTCACCGGCTGCACTAACGACCAGCTGAGGCTTCGCAGGGTGGGACGTGTGTGAGGAGTCGTTAGTGTGACTGTACGTGTGCGTCTCTGTGTATGTTAGTGTGAATGCCTTGTTTGTCTGCGTATGTTAGTGTATGTCTGCTTATGTGTGTTAGTATACTAGTGTGTATGATACTGTGTGTCTCGGTATGCTAGTGTATTGGTGGGTATGTGTTAGTGTGTGAGCGTCTGAATAAGTGTGTAAGTGTGTGTATGGTTGTGTGAGTGAACTTCCCGATTCCTGGATTTGGCCCCTGGGGCTCGGTTGTACGTCAGAAGATTGTCTTTTGTGTGCTAGAGGTTGTGGTGTGTGTGTGTGTAGGGGGGTGTGGGGGGGGGTGTTATATTTTTTCAATTACTCAAGGTGTTAAACCATACAATTATTGCTGATGAATGAAAGTGCTTCAAACCAGCTGCTATCTCCACCTGGGGAACGAGGGTCTGCACTTGGTAATTTACTACGCCTGATCCCTGGTTACACCCAGGATACATTTAATCTAATCTCCAATTTAAATTAAGTTTTATCTCCAAATGTGGCGGAATACATAAAAAACGCAGAGAAATTAAAAAAAGAACCAAATCTATCTCTAAAGATTCAAACCCACAAAACCCATGCTGGCTGCGGACAACAAGGAACTCGAGTGCTTCCACGCGGACCCTCAAAGTAAACCGACGACAAAATATTCATGTATATTACATCTTATAATATTAATGAAAAGGATTAAAACACAAGGCTATGTACAGTTCGTACAAACAAGGAAGGCTGTCCGTTTATACTTTTCATATGTTTTAATATGTCCTTATAAGGAAGTTTATTTTATGAAGATTGCAGAAGACGCCAACATTATTTAGTTTGTGGGTCCACGTAGAGTCTCGCTAAATCCTCTTGTCCTCAACGGCTTACCTACAATGGCCTAGCCTAATGGAGACTCTCCGGGACCCCTGTTTATGGACTTAAAATTCATATTTGGAGCCTTTCCTCGGCGAGGCTTCGGTGGGGAGGGGGAAACGACGGTCGTTTATTTTTACAGATGGTGTCTGTAGAATCCATTTCTGCCGTGCGATATCAGGCATCGGATACTTGAGCAGCATCGGAATCCTACATCATTGAGAGGGCCGCATTTGCAAAGTCTCGGATTAATGTCCTTTTCAGCCACGTATGGAGTCACTTAACATTAAAATAAAAAATATATTTAGAGAGACATCAGAAAACCAAGGTGGGTACACAGGTCACCCTTTATGTTAATTTTGTGGATGCCTGAGCATCAAACAATTCCCTCTGGGTAGAACGTTTCATAAGCAAACCTCAAATGCCCCCCAGACAGAGCAAGTTTGAGGACCACACTATAAAGGGGGCCAAGTTCACACGGAGAGGATCCTGAGCTAGCGGGACGTTCGTCTCTACAGCTCTCCGCGAGCATGCTGTATGTAGTGTTGGTGCAGCTCTCCCTCGTCCAAGAAGCTCATGCCACACTCTAAGCAGTTCATCTGCCCGTCTGCTTGTGCCGGGAGATCTTCGTGTTTTTCGATCTCAAAGCAAGTCTTTTGATGTTCCTTAAGTTTGCCGGGCTTGCTGAAGCAGCTACCGCAATAGCAGCACTGCACCGGCCCCTTGCCCCAGTAGGACAGCTGCAACGACCGCTTTCCCCTGTGAAGTAGCCGGTGCTTCTCCAGGCTCAGCAGACCGGGGAAGTATCTGCCACAGTCTGGACAGCGTCGGGAACGCATTTCTTCAGGCCCCAACTGATTGTGAGAGCGCTCGTAGTGGTAATTGAGAGCGCGGCTGGTGGAAAATCTTTTGTTGCACAAGTTGCAGGCGGCAGCCGACGCAAGAAGCGGAGACAACTGCCGAACCGGCTGGCCCTGATCGGAGTAGTCGTGCTCCATCAGTCGGTCGTTACATTTCTCCTCTTGGAATGTCATGCAATGGGAAGGAGGATTAAGGGGTTCTCTAGAACCTGGAAAAAAAATCAGGAAGAGTAACAGAAAGGTGAGTGTGAGCGCATGTGCACTACGGCAGCGCAGGTGTATTCAGCTGCTCCTGTCACACCATCCTATGTTGTTTGGAAGCCCACCACCCCAAACCATGAGCTCTGAATAAGTTAAGCTCTCTATACAGCCCAAGGTCACAGGAATTCGCCTGTTAAGTATCCAGTCTGCTGCATAGAGAGCTGCGTGCGCAACTTTGGGGGAACTTACCCAGATCGCCTTTGTGCAAAATGTCCTTTATGTCCATCCTATCAAAAAAAACAAACACAAAACAAGTCACCAACTTTATTTTATTTTTTTTGTAATAACAAGTACGCATTTACACCAATCAGCCGTAACATTTCGACCACCTGCCTAATATTGCCGCCAAAACAGCCCTGACCCGTCGAGGCATGGACTCCACTAGACCTCTGAAGCTGTGCTGCGGTATCTGCACCAAGACGTCAGGAGCAGATCCTTTAAATTGCGAGGTGCGGCCTCTGTGGATGCGTCCGGGTGCCGCGTGTTCCCCAGGTAAGCGACGCACCCGGCCATCCACGTGATGTAAACAAAAAACAGATTCATCAGACCGGCCACCTTCTTCCATCGCTCCGTGGTCCAGTTCTTATGCTCCCGGGCCCATTGTAGGCGCTTTTGGCAGTGAACACGTGGTCACCGTGGGCACCCTGACTGGTCTGAGGCTGCGACGCTCTGCGTGATCTGACTCCTTTCTATCGGAACCAGCACTAACTTTTCCAGCAATCTGAGCTACAGGAGCTCGTCTGTTGAATTTGACTGCATGGGACAGTTTTCATCCCCCACGTGCATCAATGAGCCTTGGCCGCCCCATGCCCCTGTCTCCGATTCACCTCTTTTCCTTCCTTGGACCCCTTTTGACCGGGAAACCCCACAAGAGCTGCAGTTCTGGAGATGCTCCGACCCAGTCATCTCATCATCACAATTTGGCCCTCGTCAAAGTCTCACAGATCCTTACGTTTGCCCATTTTTCCTGCTTCTAACACATGAGCTTAGCTTTGAGGATAAAATGTTCAGTCCCTGCCTCATCTATCCCCCCCCCCCCGGTGACTGGCGCCATGAGAACAAGATTATCCGTATTATTCCCTTCACCTGTCGATGGTCATAGTGTTATGGCTCATCGGTGTATGCTGCATGTCTCTATGATAGAAACCACCATGGATCTCGCCTCTCTCGTGCTACGTCTCAAGAGTATGGACTAGCAGGAAGCCAAACCGAGAGCCACCGACCACCAAATAGTTCCCTTTACTTTCTAACGGAAGCAGGAAGAAACCAAAGAGTTTATGTGCCCCCCACCCCCCATCTGGATCTGGACAGGATGGCAGCCCGTGGTCTAATCTACACCCATTGTGCTAGAAGAGATATTTCAGCCCTTGGTACCATCGGGAGATCATCAGCGCCAGGGACTACCCCGACGTTCCATCAAATACCCGCTTACTGTATGTTAGGGGGTACGGTTTCTACCCCCCCCCCATTACTTGCACATAAACGCTACATACGTTGCACCCCATTACAAGAGGCTGATCCGGGCTATTAAAAGCGTTAACTTGTAACAATTATTAAATAAATCACACAGCTTCCCAGTCACCCCAACGCATCTATTTGTGCCATAAAAACAAATATTTACATTTAAAACAATTATTATAATGTATAGCAATAATAATACAATTATATGGACTTCTTAACTACATAATCGACAGTAATAATTTACAGAAACATCATAAAAGTGCCGAAATAAATGATTACATCAACTAAACGACTCCGTTACCAAATAAGATAAAATACAACATTATTATTGTGCGCAATAAATGGGAAACACCTACATGTGTATTTTAATGTCTCTAATTAGGATTTATATATATATATATATATATATATATATATATACACATACATATACAGCAGCTAAGTCTGCACCCGGCCCACTGGCAGTCAAATAGTTAAAGGGCCACTCATTTCCCACACCAGTTAATACCCCAGGGGCATCTACAGGGCAACCCACTGCTCATTAGCAGACATGGGGCCCCTGGGGTCATACCCCTTGCAGTGACCTTTGCCCCCAGCCTCTGCTTATGACTTAGGGTTACTCACCTAGTCAGCAGACGGGTCTCGGCTCCCTTGCTGGGTGAGTGTCTGCTCAGCCAACGCTCATCCTGACAACCTAGGTCTCTGTAGCAGGAACGGAATGTATTTTCGGGCGCACCGCTTATGGGCCAGGCAGAGCGCAGCCGCCATCTTTGTTTTGGGCAAGCCTTCAGTAGCAGGCACTAGTACTGTGAATAATGCAGCTTTATTGAAACAGTGACAATACTGCTGCCTTCTACTGCAACTCACATCATGCCCAGCAAACCAAACACTGAATTTGAAAGCATATGAATTCCAGCCAGTGAAGCCTCTGCCAGTCCTCCTGCTTTGGACTCAAAGTCCCATCACACTTAGCCATGATGGGGTACATGGATCATCGCATAATGACAGAGATGGATGCTTGCCTTGTTACTGCCATAATGAACTGGCCATTGCAGAAATAAAACACTAAATATGTTAACCCATTAAGGACCGGGCTCATTTTTCGTTTTGTACCCTGTGGGACCGAGGCTGTTTTGACACTTTTGTGGTGCTTGTGTTCAGCTGTAATTTTCTCCTCACCCATTTAGTGAACCCACATAAATTATAGATTGTTTTTTTCAGGACAAGTTGGGCTTTCTTCAGATACCATTATTTTGATCGTATCATCTTATTTACTATAAAAAAAAACTAAAAAAAACATGGTGAAAAATTGAAAAAAAACTCATTTTATGACTTTTGTTTGAAAAATCTTTTACTCACCTAAAAATGCAAGTAAAAAAACTAGCTAAATAGATTCTACTACTTGTCCTGAGTTTAGAGATACCCAATGTTTTTATGTTTTTTTGCTGTTTTTTGTAAGTTATAGGGCAATAAGTACAAGCAGCGTTTTATGATTTCCAAATCTTTTTTAACAAATCTGCTCAGTCTGCCTCCATCTCCTCTTTGGAATATCTTTGAAGCTGGTTAACTCAATTTAACCCATTCAAACCATATATTTTTGAAAACCAGACACCCCAGGGTATTCCAAATGATGTTATTTTAACCCTTTCCATGCACCAATTATAGAACTACACTTTGTCAAACTTTGTAATAGTAATTTTTTTTATTTTTTTTTCCACACAAATTGTACTTTAGTTATAGATATACAGGTCCTGGTATATGCCACTGTGAAACAACCCCCCAATATGTGTTCAGGAACATCTCCTGAGTACAGCGATACCCCACATGCATGGGTTTGTCAGATTGTTTGGCTGGTAAAAGGCTACTTTTGGGGCATGCGTAATTCAGGTGGTCATTTGGTCATTCTGCCTCCATCTCCTCTTTGGAACATCTTTGAAGCGGGTTAACTCAATTTAACCCCCTCAAACCATATATTTTTGAAAACTAGACACCCCAGGGTATTCCAAATGCTGTTATTTTAACCCTTTCCATGCACCAATTATAGAACTACACTTTGTTAAACTTTGTAACAGTAATTTTTTTTTCACACAAATTGTACTTTAGTTATAGATATACAGGTTCTGGTATATGCCACTGTCAAACAACCCCCCAATGTGTGTTCAGGAACATCTCCTGAGTGCAGTGATACCCGACATGCATGGGTTTGTCGGGTTGTTTCAGATTTAAAATGCCACATTTGGGAAGTGCGCTTTTTTTTCTCCATTTTGGTCAGTCTGTACTTGTGCCCTATCTTTGAGCTAGGCCACTCCAATTTACCCCATCAGCCATTTTTTTTTATAATAGACACCCCTTGGGTATTTGATGTCCTGATCGAGGCATTCCAGCGACACCATTTAAGTTTAGGAGGCAATCATTGATCGCCTCCTAAACGCTTTTAAAACGGGCGTCCGCCGCCATACAATGTATGGCGGCTGTTGACGCCCCGGGGAGGGGCCAGACATGGCCCCCGATGCCGATTTCGGCCTTGCTGAATGCCTCGACATCGAGGCATTGCAGCAAGGCCGTTTAAGCGAAGAAAGTGATCCTTGATCACTTTCTAAGCTTATTTAATTTTTTGACGGTTCAGGACCGTCAAAGGTCATTTAGTGACCTTCTTGTCATGACGGTCCTGAACCGGCAAAGGTCGCGAAGGGGTTAAATAGGCAAAATCAGGGATTCCTATCAAATGTTCACATTCTTGCCTCTTTTTTCCTTATATTGTTGAAATAAGCAGAAACCTAAGAAACGTGCGCAGTTTCATCTAAATGCTGTCCCCAAACCTAGGTATAATAGCTTAGACACAGTATGGGTAGGGTGACCACCATCCTCCTCCTCCTCCTTAAACATTATTCCTTTTAATGACAGAATCTCCCGCTCCCCCCCCCTTTATTTCTAACGAAGGGATTTTTTTACGGGTCATGCCTTTATTTAGAGTCACAGCTCCCCCCTGGCATGCTGTATATAGTGTTCATGGAGCCCTCCCTCCTGTGTAAAGCGAAGCCCACACTCGGTGCACGTATAGTCTCCTTCCTCCTCTTCCGACATTCCCCGCTCCTTCCTGTGAATCTGCAGATGCCGCCGGTAGTTCGAAGCTTGGCTGAAGCTTTTTCCGCACAAGTTGCAAGGAAAGGGCTTTTTCCCCGAATGCATCTGCCGGTGGCGATGGTAATTGGAACGCTGGTTGAAGCTCTTGCCGCACTGTTGGCACTGAAAGGGTCTCTCGCCCGTGTGGACGCGCAGGTGCAGTTTATAGCGGTAGGATAAAAAGAAAGTCTTGCCACAAACAGGGCAGGCATGAGGCTTGCGCGTGATGTGCATGTCCCTGTGCTTCTCAAATCTGCATTTGGTACGAAACCTGCGTCCGCAGTCCTGGCAGTTGTACAGCTTTGGGTCTTCATGCACCCGCTGGTGGACACGCAATGTTTCTAGTTGTGTGAATGCCTTTGGGCACTCTGGGCACTGGTAGGGCCTCTCCCCGGTGTGAATGCGTGTGTGTTGGGACAACTTAGCTGAGCAGTTAAATGCTTTTCCGCACCAGACACAAATCCCGTCCTTACGATGAGTCTGCTGGTGCCTCCGAAAGGCCGGTTGGCTGGTCAGCTGCTTGTCACACACTGAACACCGGAAGCCACTCTGGCCAGTGTGCTGCAGCTCGTGGTGGCTGTGCAGGGCTATCAACCAGCAGAACCGGCGCCCACACTCGGAACAGGAGTAGGGTTTATCGCTGCCACCGGTGGCTCCAGCGCGGGCTACATCACAGTCTTTGCAGGCGTAGGAGAGGTCAGCATCGTGGTTGCGCTGGTGTAAGTCGTGCTCACGTAGGGTCTGTAAAGTTCTTCCACGGACTGGACAAGGAGGTGGTGAGTCTTCAGGCAACACAAGAGTGTCTACACGACCCACCAAGGACTCTGCGGAAATCAACGTTTGAGAAAAAATACGATTACGGGCAAACTCCTAAAAAGCAGAAGCCTGAAACGAGTGAGGCTGTAGAAGTCCTCGGGCACAGGCCATGTATCCCTTTGAATATGGATCACAATGACAAGACACAGCGGGGAAACACTAAAAAAGGTTGTAGAGATCCTAGTTTGTATCCTCGACTCAAGTTCCAGAAACCATCATCTTGATAACGACCTTCTGAATTTTATTGGTATCAAAGTGACCATCTCTCTAAATTCCCCCTCGATTTTACCAAAGAATATCTCCTACCTGGAGTTGTGTCGGCGTGTTCATCCGATTCCTCCTTCCAATGGGCTTCTGGTAGGTCTCGTGGTGAAAAGGACATCATCTTCACAGGATGGGTAAAGTAGTAGGAATTGACCCTAAAAAAAGCAACATCAGATCTGTGCTGGAATGCCAACATTTCGAAGGTTCTACAAGGTTCTCAGACGTTCTACCACGTAGCTTCATTATGTCAAGGTGGTGTTACTAATCCAGCCATTTAATACCACGGGACTAATAACATCAAATCAGACCCGCAAAGGAAACATGATTTACTCTACGATTCTTGGAAATAGCTATTTTTTAACATTTGGACGTCCAGATTGCCATAAAACAAATGAGCTCGTTCTGGTTAGAAGCATTTAATCCTGATTCTGAGATGAGATCAATGACTGATTAAGGTTTGAGTGTTTAGAGCAGGGAAAACAGGCAGGCTAGACGGGGGCCGAATGGGTCTGATCTGCCGGCAGATTCTATGTTTCTACAAAAGTCTTTTTTTCCCCCCAAGATTGGCATCCAAGTTTAGTAGAACAGAGACATGATATGCGATTACAAAGAGTGCTTACTGGAAGCAAAGCGAGACAAAACGAGGTGATTAAAAAAATTATAGATTTCCTGATTGATTTTCACACTGGTCCTTCTAGCTTTCAATATCACTGATTCTACCTCGAAAAATCTTAACTACTAAACAAAGCTGACTGGAACATCGATGCTGTAGGTCAGTTTTCTTCTCATAGCTTCTTAACACGAGGAAACTAACATATTTCCGCTAACATTAGGTCATCGGATGAGTCGTCGCTTTGAGCTCTCTCGTGTGAGAGATGGGAGAGCGCCGAGGTGATGCCAGGGCAAGAAGAACAGGGGGAGAGAAAGGCAATGGGCAAGTACCAGTCTCACCAGAGGTCCACAGAGACCTAGAATCAGCCCCATTCGGCCCCCCGTCTAGTCAGCCCACTTCTCCTGCTTTAAAGCCTCAAGCCTTAATCAGTTTTGGTCTCGTCTTAGATTCAGGAGCTATAAGCATTCCTGGGAACTATCTGGGTTTTGCCCAGAGACTCCGGGTAAAGAGCTACTTCTCTGGGTCTCCAGGTCAACACAGGGAAACGCTGGGTCACGGGAGTGGAATGCCCCATTCCTAACCCACATCCCCTCCAACCAGGGGCGTAACTAGACGCCTCAGGGCCCGGGTGCCAGAATCTGTTAAGGGCCCCCCAAAAAAAAACATGATTTTTACCCAACAATTTTTTTTCAACAAACTCAACAAATTCAATTTACATATTGAATCATATCTGTAAAAAATCAAAGAAAAAGGGGCGCATGTACAAAGGGCATAATCAAAGAAAAAGGGGCGCATGTACATAGGGCCCCTTTTGTACATGCGCCCCTTTTTCTTTGAATACATAAATAATGTATGGAAGCATAGCATAGCGGATATAGATCAACAGAATAACACACAAACCCAGCATTGCAGATATAGATCAAATAGAATTCACATAAAAACTCTGCATTAAAGGTATATTTAAAACCCCCTAAATTATAGACATAGATCACAGGTTGCACACCCCAAAACCAGCCCTGGCCTCCACACTGCCCATATAGAACCTGGCCAGCACCCAGATAACACACCTAGGGTTTGCCATCTTTGTCCCCAAACAGCCCATGCTGTGCCTGGCTGGATGGGGACAAAGGTGACACTCGGGAGCTGAACTTGTGTGTCTAATCTATATATAAGTGTTTATATATGTATATCTATATAAAAATAAATCTAGAAATCTCCATTTTTTAAAGAAAAAAAACTTTATGCGTTTTGTCTCCCTCCACAGACACACACATATATTTATTTTTATGTTTATAATTGAAATAATAATTAAATAATAATTTAATGCCATATACAATATTTTTTTTTAAATACATTATTGTACCGACCTCCCTATTCCTTACACTTTGGGGCCCTGATGAAGTGCTGATGGAGCGATAGATGAAGACTGCCGTTTTATTTTCAAACCGGATGTACGTAACGTGACTGACACGACATCCGGTGCTCCAGCTCCAGCAGTCTGTGTGATGGGGCGGAGCTTTCAGCCCTCATGCAGCTCTTGTGGCACGATCCAGTGCTCCTGCAGTCTGTATGAGGGGGCGGAGCTTTCACCCCTCATGCTCTATGTGATCGGTAGCGGCTAGTTCCTACCCAGTAGAAGGACTCTGGTGATGTCAGCAGACCATGTGACTGTTTGGTCACATGGTACAAAGAACTACAGGAAGAAGAAGAAGAAGAAGAAGCAGCAGCAGCAGCAGCAGCGCGGGAAGTGCAAATGACTACAAATGAGCTGAGCTGTGCTGGGCTGCTGTTTCTTTTTCAATAACGTGGGATGTGAGGATGCAGTTTTAACAGAAGTACTGAAAATACAGAATATCATGGAGGCAGAAGGAAACTTGAATCTGTGAAATAATTCACAGTGAGTCTCTCTCTCTCTCTCTCTCTCTGTCTCTGTGCCAGTGATTGTGTCTCTCTCTCTGTGTGCCAGTGATTGTGTCTCTCTGTGTCTCTCTCTGTGTGCCAGTGAGTGTCTCTCTCTGTGTGCCAGCGAGTGTCTCTCTCTGTGTGCCAGCAAGTGTGTCTCTCTCTGTGTGCCAGCGAGTGTGTCTCTCTCTGTGTGCCAGCGAGTGTGTCTCTCTCTGTGTGCCAGCGAGTGTGTCTCTCTCTGTGTGCCAGCGAGTGTGTCTCTCTCTGTGTGCCAGCGAGTGTGTCTCTCTCTGTGTGCCAGCGAGTGTGTCTCTCTCTGTGTGCCAGCGAGTGTGTCTCTCTCTGTGTGCCAGCGAGTGTGTCTCTCTCTGTGTGCCAGCGAGTGTGTCTCTGTGTGCCAGTGAGCGTGCGCGCGCCGAGAGACAGAGCGCGCGCGCCGAGAGACCGAGAGAGAGAGCGTGCGCTCGCCTCGAGAGAGAGCGTGCGCTCGCCTCGAGAGAGAGAGAGCGTGCGCTCGCCTCGAGAGAGAGAGAGCGTGCGCTCGCCTCGAGAGAGAGAGAGCGTGCGCTCGCCTCGAGAGAGAGAGAGCGTGCGCTCGCCTCGAGAGAGAGAGCGTGCGCTCGCCTCGAGAGAGAGAGCGTGCGCTCGCCTCGAGAGAGAGAGCGTGCGCTCGCCTCGAGAGAGAGAGCGTGCGCTCGCCTCGAGAGAGAGAGAGCGTGCGCTCGCCTCGAGAGAGAGAGAGCGTGCGCTCGCCTCGAGAGAGAGAGAGCGTGCGCTCGCCTCGAGAGAGAGAGAGCGTGCGCTCGCCTCGAGAGAGAGAGAGCGTGCGCTCGCCTCGAGAGAGAGCGTGCGCTCGCCTCGAGAGAGAGAGAGCGTGCGCTCGCCTCGAGAGAGAGAGAGCGTGCGCTCGCCTCGAGAGAGCGTGCGCTCGCCTCGAGAGAGAGCGTGCGCTCGCCTCGAGAGAGAGCGTGCGCTCGCCTCGAGAGAGAGCGTGCGCTCGCCTCGAGAGAGAGCGTGTGCTCGCCTCGAGAGAGAGAGAGCGTGCGCTCGCCTCGAGAGAGAGAGAGAGCGTGCGCTCGCCTCGAGAGAGAGAGAGAGAGAGAGAGAGCGTGCGCTCGCCCGGAGAGAGAGAGAGCGTGCGCTCGCCCGGAGAGAGAGAGAGCGTGCGCTCGCCCGGAGAGAGAGAGAGCGTGCGCTCGCCCGGAGAGAGAGAGAGCGTGCGCTCGCCCGGAGAGAGAGAGAGCGCGCGTTCGCCTCGAAAGGGAGAGAGAGAGCGCGTGCGCGCGCCGAGAGAGAGAGCGCGTGTGCCGAGAGAGAGAGAGAGAGCGTGTGCCGAGAGAGAGAGAGAGCGCGTGCCGAGAGAGAGAGAGAGCGCGTGCGCACGCCGAGAGAGAGAGAGCGCGCGCCTAGAGAGAGATAACGCACTCTAGTTAAGCCAGGGATCTCAACTCTACTGCACATCATTTTTTAGTGAATAGACTCATTTGTTATAGACTAAATGCCACGTCTGTAATTGAGATCTTCACAATGTATATGAGAATGTGATAAAATAAAGCAACAGCTGTATATGTTTCAAAATAATAGTAATAATAATAATATATGTTCACAAATCATTAAATGAACATAACGCATGTAATATATCTGGAATTGCAATTAAAAATCAGTTTCTTTTCTTTAAATAGATGTTTATACTCTTTTCTTCTTCTTCTACAGTCTATCTCAACCACTCACAAAACATTATCTTTTTAGCGACGGGTAGATTAATAGATTACGTCCTCATGGTGGTCGCTTTTTGGAATAGGAGCCTGGCATAAACTGTTGCCCATGGAGTATTGTGCAGCGGAAAAGTGCAAAGCTAGTGGGAACAGCTCAGCTGTGTGCGTCGGACCGCCATACACAAGGGAGAATATCCAAGAAAGGCTACATTGGTTGTGTCTTTCTCCTGCTCAGATTAGGGACCACACAGGGTTAAGGTGTGAATCGACGACAGATGGAAGACAATTGGACATGTTGGCACCCATTAACACAATTATTATTAGGAATATCTATGGGTATGTTATGAAACCGCGTTAGAGTAAATAAAATCTAATCCAAAATGTTTCTGGAATTTTTCTTGCCTTTATGACCATAGCAAGACCATGGAAGCTAGATTTCTCACTATGAACTGTCTAGTTCCTATTCCTGTAAGGGACCTGCGTGAGCTGGAGATATGAGTCCCTTCGCAGTATAGATACTAAGGATTGTTATCCTTGTAAAGGACCTGTGTGAGCTGAAGGTGTAAGAGTCCTTTAGCTGGATGGAAACTAGATTGCTCACTATAAACCATCTAGTTTCTATCCCTCTAAGGGACCTGTGTGAGCTGGAGATATGAGTCCATTTGCAGTATAGGAACTAGGGATTGTTATCCTTGTAAAGGACCATTGTTACCTGATGGTATAAAAGTCCTTTAGCTGGATGGAAACTAGATTGCTCACTATAAACCGTCTAGTTCCTATCCCTGTAAGGGACCTGTGTGAGCTGGAGAGATAAGGGTCCTTAAGCTGGATGGTAACTAGATTTCTCACCATGAACCATCTAGTTCCTATCCGTTAACAGGACCTGGCCACAATGGAGCAAAAGGTCCTTTACAGGGATAGAAACTAGCTCTCTTTACATGAGTTGGATAGTTCTTATCCCTGTACAGGACCTGACCACTAGGGGGCAAAAGGTAATTTTGCTGGATAGAAAATAGCTCACACACTGAGCAAGCTATTTCCTATCTCTGTAAAGGACATGGTCCTTCTACCGGATAGGAACTAGTCTCAACCCTATGTGATCCGGTGATCCTAAACTCTGAGCGTGAGGGGGCGGAGCTTTCGCCCCTCACGCTGCATCAATGATTAGGCGGCCGTCGCCAGCTCCGCGGCGCGGCTTGCCTTATTTAAAAAAAAAAACATAAAAAGGTATCGGGCGGCCCCTTGGCTTGGGCCCCCCTTCCACCGGGTCCCGATTTCGTGCGGCCCCTTGGCTTGGGCCCCTCTGCCGCCAGGGCCCGATTTCGTGCGGCCCCTTGGGTTGGGCCCCCCTGCCGCCGGGGCCCGGTCGCAGTCGCGACCCCGGTAGGTGCGCCGCCCCAACAATGGTGTCTCCGCCAACGTCAGCTAGACTGCCGATTAATATCAGTGGGACCTCCTTCTGCAAGGGGAGGAACGAGGGGAACTTGAGCAAGAAAGTTCCCAGGAATGGCCGTACGCCCATCCATGTTTAAATCACTCCGTAAGATCCAGAAATGCCAGTAATCTAATCATTACACATAGATTTCTTTTGGGGACACCGTAAATATTAAGATTTCTATTAGAAAGATAACATAAATGCGGTAAAACATTTGAGACAAAAAACGATTCTTGACCTTCTTGCCCCAAACCTCTCAATGTTATGATAAATAATGTATCATAAACGCCCCCCTACCCGCACAACAAAGCATCTTCCTGCTCTTTTTATAACCACAAAGTACAGATCCCCCAAGTAGGGGGGGGGGGTAAAGCATTCCTCAAATAATAATAAGAAAAAGTAATTATGGGAAGGCGACAGGTATAACGGCCTCGCCGGGAGGACACGGGACGATTGCAAGATAATTGCGTATGTTCTTCACAAACCGTATCCTGGAAGCGAGCGATCCCGCTCTTGTTTACTGTAGGAAACTTATGAAAAATTCATATGGCACAATAGTAATGATTCCTAAGCACATCTGCGGTAAAATATTTGAGAAAAAAACGTTCCGCAGAAGGGAAGTTATACTGTAAAAAAAAAATATTTACGTATAAATTATGCAGAGTCTTCGGTCCCCCGGCCCTCTTGGAATATACAATTGCAATCTTCTCCTTTATATTAATAGCATCAGCAAAATAAAGCAGCAGGCAGCAGATAGTTCCAGGGCTGGAAGGCAAAGCCGGGTTGGCTTGAGAGCGTCTTTCTGACTGTGTTCTTGCTTCATAAAGAAAGTTCCGGGTCTGGCCGGTCTTACGAGGTGCATCGCAGGAGGTATGTTAGGAAAACAATATGGCTGCCGCCTTCAAAATGCATACTTCGCATGTTCTGAGGTGGCCAGAGGGACGCTTGGTTTGGTGGACATGGCTAGGGCTGCATCGAAGCTTCTTATGTGACTTTATGTGGGGACTTTCCAGGGGGGTTTTCCCTCTCCTGGGTGTGAATGGGGCGGGGTTAACCTCACCTGTAGTGGGTGGGGAGGGGAAGTGGGCGGTGAGTAGGGGGGAAATGGGCATTGCCAATCACCGCTCCCCTGCTTGAAGAAAGAGGAAAGTGACTCAGAGACCCAGGATGGCAGGCCTTCCCCCGGAAACTCCGAGTTATACCTGGTGGGTTCCCAGGTGTGTTTATACCCTACTGATGGCTATCTTTGATCAAGAACAAGAAGAAAATGTACTAAATACACATTAAAATACGCACCCAGCAAACATTCTGAGCTCCTAGAAAAGAGGGGCTTTAGGGGGAGGAAAGGGGGGGTTATGGGTAAGTACCTGGTAAAGATGGACACTTGGGAGCGATTAACCTCCCATGGTGTAATTACATATGAAGGTAGCATCTGAAGGTTAAATATTCGGGGAATAAATAATCTCGATCATAAAGCTTTTAAGTGGAAAAAATCAAGTCCTCATCGTTATGGAATCTTCAGGGTAAATACAGCCCCCCCCCCCGAGACCTTGTAAATAACAATAAAAATAATAAGAATTAAAAAAAAATAATAAAAAAATGTCATCCTTCATGGCCCAAATAGGAGTCATAATTTCAGGATATATTTAACTATTTAGTTACTAGATAATGTGTTTAACCTTTTCACCTCCAGACATTATTATTATTATCATTATTTTGGGGAGATATTGGTAGGTGACAAGTCGGTCTGACATTATTTTAACATTTTTTTAGATTAACCCCTTAAGGACAATGGGCGGTCCCTAAACCCATTGAAAACAATGCATTTTGAGCCTGTACATGTACGGGGTTTGTCATTAAGGGGTTAATGTGAAATTCTACAAATCAATACAATGTGAGATTAATAAGCCCCCCTGAGACTATATCATCGCATATATTGCGTCCTGGAAAAACCCTAGTTCGCCATATGACGTCACATGATGTCACCCACCACCTCCCAGCCCACAAGCAGAGGTCACGTGATGTTCACCTCACCTCTTCCCTCCGGGCAGCCCAAGGGGTCAGTGGTCAGGGCCTCGGCGCCGTTTCCATCACAACCAAATCACAGACAGCAGCACAGGCGAGAGGCGGGGGCGAGTCGGCAGTGTGACGTGACAGCAGGCACAGAGGAAGTCATGCCTGCTGAATAACATCCTGCTGCGGTGGCCATCTTGGATGTGGCAGTATTTTGCCTGCTAACATCCTAAATAGGGAAAATCACGCAGTTTTTAGGCGACATTCTTAACTTCTTATTACTATTTATGATACTCAATAAAATATTTATTTACCCAATTTATAAAGCCGTTTCCTGCTGTTTCTATACACATTATAGGGGCTTTTAGGGCAGTAGAACCCTGCGATACCCTCATACCCAGCAAACAGATTACCTCGGAAAGAGGGGCATCAGGGATAGAAAGAAGGGAAAGGTCTGGGCCCTTAAGCAGGACTGTCCCTCTGCAACAGGGACACTTGGGATGCATGTCTCTGTGTATTGATTACGTACCCTAAGTGTCACTGTTTAGTATTTTTCACCAGATTCCGTGTGCTCTCTTTTCCGCAGTCCTCCAGTGTTTTTTTTTTTATATTTTTTGCTAAATGTTTATCATTTTGCCCTTTGAAAGGGGTTAAAAGTGTCCTATTTTATTATTATTATTTCTTGTTTTCTATTGCGCCATCATATTCCACAGTGCTGTACAATGGGTAAAACATGAATTTGTTATCTTATACCGCTAATCGCGAGGCATCACATCATAATTAGGCGGCTCGTCTGGTATAGGCGTGAATGACGGGTTTATACACCAGAACCGAACAAACATGTTCAACAGGGAAACGCGATGCAGACGGGACATTAATGTCCGCTTCGCCAGCAAGCACCTGGAAACAGCTGTCACCCGCGTGCCGCGCGGCGTCACTCCGAGGCCCATTATCCACGCGGCGATGTCATCCAGGTTATTAAATCTTTGATTCACGTGTTATGCATGCGCCGTCCCCTTTGTGTATCTCAGTTCCCAATTAAACCTGCGCACTGTGCTCTTGAAGGTGCCGTTCCACTTACACTTAAACACTAAATCCCATTGAAAAAAGCCTTTTTGTTTTCCATGACGAAGAGCCTATCAGCATCTGCTTTTGTGTCACATGATAATTAAGTGTTCCTGGTAAAAATGTTGAACCAGCCAAAGTATCACATGGCTGAGGAACAAAAGAGTTAAGTTCGGGGGAGGGGGCACTTTTAATCCATACGGGCTGAGAATGATCCTGCGCGAGTTGAAACCAAGTTACATTTGTAGGTGAGATATCTCATATAATGAATGGGGAAACGTGCATCTCGCCAGCTGTATTGCAACTCTCACAATCCATGGAAAGCTATGGCAGGATTATGGGAGTTGTAGTGGCTAGAGGTGTCCGGCCAATGGTAGCCATATCGATATAGTTACTACATTGGACTCCAAGTGCGTTGGTTGTTGTAGTTATGATTTAATAATTTATTCATTACAGCTATTTGCTACATTGAAATACAGTAAAAGCTTATAGCTGAAATGTACAGTAGAGAGTATACTCCTGATCCACAGAGCTTACAATTAAACGCGATAAGGGAAGATACATTTTGGAGGAAAGCAAACCCAATGAGTCAGAGTTAGGTGATGTCCAACGTTCCACAGAATGATGTCCAGCGTTCCATTCATATGTTTAAAAGAACACACATGTTCAGAGCGCGTGATTTAGAAATGGATATACGCCAAGTAGTGGATATACGCCAGCATTCTCAGCTCGGCAGGCAGAGGAGGTAAGGTCTTGCCGTTATCGTAACGTTCAATTTTACATTATTCTAGTTTTTATTCATTCTATTTCTAGCACTTTCGCCAATCGCCGTAAACGAATCCAAAAAGAAAAGCTTAAGAATGACTAGAAACAACGACTTGCTACAGTTGCACATAACGTAAGCATAGCCAAAGAGTATAACATTGGCTGCGCACGCTGAACGAAGAACGGAAGGGACTGCGGTGGCAGAGCGGGCTTCACATACAAGGCCAGTGGCAGGTGGCATTCCTTTCCTTGCCTACTTTTTGCTTGGCGCATGCATGGAGTAATACCCTCTCTGCGTCTTCTGCCATTCCCCACACGCTCTCTACCAAAAGCCTGTAGGTCCGCTCCGGAGACAGCGTGGTGGGGACAGTCTCTCCTCCCCCTAACAGCGGAATGTAGCTCCAGACTATGGAAGAGAGAGACAGAGGCTGAGATGCCATCTGTAGTAACTGCTCTTCACTTGGGTTCTGGGCCATGGGGCACCGGATCTCAGACCGCAAATCCTCCACGGGGCAATTAGTCATCTGAGCAGTGGATGCTAAGGTGTCATCACCTAGACCGAAACGTTCACGGTAAGATGAAAGGGCAGAGGAGAGGGAGGTCAAGGCTTCTGGTAGGTGACCATTTGATGCCATGGAACAGACATCCAGGCAAGTTGGATATATCCCGGTCATAAGCTTTCTACGCTCCCTTCTTACCAGCTGCAAGATGATGGAAGGAAGGGATTGTAGGAGCCTTTCTCTAACTAACAGGGGGACTCCCTTTTCTAAAGCCATCCGGAGTTCTAACAAGTCAGAGCCCAAGTGGTCTGCCCGTTTTCCAGGCTCTTCTCCCTCATCAGCATCCTGTCCTTTGCCGCGTTTCCCATCTCCACCTATCAGCATGCAGTGTTTGCCAGCTGCTACTAAAGCTTCTACCAACGTGGTACGCGAGCTTGGATCCATCCCGGAGCCTTCGATAAGGTAGACATCGCAGTCCTCGAGCTGAAGGTTCTCCAGATACTGTTCCACGGTCAAGGGTGGGTTCCTAGGACCAGGAAGGGATCTCACAACAAAACACGAAACTGGAGGTTCAGAGAGAGCATGAAGAAAGACATCTTTTTCATTTCCCGTCACACCAACCACAACTGGCACAGGAGGCGGGTTATCCAAAAAGCTGATGAGAAGTGACGGGAATTGTGCCAGTTGGTTTTCATCACAGGTCACCTCAAAATGTGTGGCCAGCTCCTGGCCCTGGGACCCGGCGGAGTTATCCGCTGACCTGAAAATAAAGAGATGATTAGAACCCACGGTGTCAAAGAGAACTAAACAGAAGACTTTATACAAAGAGTTAAACTGTCCTGGATCTCTACCGCACCAGGCCCTACTGTAAAATAGAAGATGGTTATGTGACGTCTTTACGAGTCGTTGATTTGCGGTGGCATTAAATAGAGAAGTCACACCACTCAATTAATATTACATCAGTTCTCAATATCACATTCCCGGCGGCGTTCCGTTAATTGTCATAAAATGCCAGATATGACAAAACCACGCTATTCTATTCCAGATTTCACAGATAAAAATGTCTACTTCTTCCCTGAAAAAAGATACCACCTCGGTAGAGCTGCTCTGGATAATGCCAGCCATATATTTGCTTCCAAGGGGCTAGCTCTCTCACCTTGAGCACTGCAGAATGTCTCCTTCCATATAATCCACCATGGACGGAAAATCAAACATCTGGGGTTCCAGACAGGACACCAGGAACATTTTAAGACCCTGGAACTCCGATCCCTTAAAGTGGTCTTCCAGACTCTGTCTCAGCCCCTGAAGTACCTGACCCCTCCAGTAGCTCTTGCCCTGCTGTCTCTTCTTGGTATGCAACGTGAGGTCTGTGTGTGTTTGCACGATGCAATGTGGTCTCCCCATCTTTTTTAGGGTTCCAACAAGCTGCACGTCGGTACTCGATACAGACTCCCCAAGGGTCACCACCAGATATTGCACCGTAGTTGGCTTAATGCCTTCCAGATAAAGAGAGGCTGAGTCGCCAGGCCTGTAGCCAGGAAAATCAAGTAGGGTCACATTGGGCAAAGGAGGATAAGGATGGCAGGTGACCCCATGAGACCCGTCCTCTACTTTGAAGTAGGAGTTTAGGAAGTCGGGGCCAAACTGCTCCTTCTGTTGGCTGAGTGTTCTGGTTAGGGTGCTTTTTCCTGATCCTCGAGGTCCAATGATAGCGACACTGATATTCAAGGATTCCGGAGGTGCAGATGATTCGGGGGGTCCCAAGGAACCCTCTCTCGGTATCTGAGAATCTTCCATGCCTTCTCACCTGCATCACAACACACACATTTTACCATACCAAGATGTAGAGTGCGGAGCATGTGGGGTACGGAAACACATGTATACTGTAAGGGGGTACTTGGTAAGGGAATGGGGTATATACTGTAGTAAGAGGGGGTATGCAGAGCAAACATAAGCGAGTAGGGTTTTAGAAATCACATTTTTGTGGGAATGACGGTATATAAAGAGGGTGCAGAGTATATAACAGTATATGGGCAGAGGAGTGATGAGAGTGGTAGTGTAGGGGGATATGAAGGCAGGAATGGGCGATATGGGGATTACTTGCAATAAAATGAATAAGGGGTTAAATGCAGAGACCGCACAAGGGGGACTGCCAAGGACTATGCAGCCAGAAGAGACAGCTGCACAGTGCTAACGCAATCTGAGTGGGATACAGAGATGTTACTCCCATCAGCCTCAGCCACACAGAGGGTAGAAGATGACAGAGGGAATGCATGCATGGGGGAGAGGTGTACTCACTGCCTGGCCGGGGCTGCTGCCAGCTGATCACAGAGCCTGTGTCTGCCTGTCTGTCTCTGCCTGTCCTTCTGTGTCTGCCTTCCTGTATCTGCCTTCCTGTATCTGCCTGCCTGTCTGTCTGTATCTGCCTGCCTGTCTGTCTGTATCTGTCTGTCTGTCTTTATCTGCCTGCCTGCCTGCCTGTCTGTCTGTCTGTGTGCAGCAGGCCCGGCTGCAGGGAGGAGACCCAGTGACTCTGCAGGAGGAGGAATGACAACAAAGACACGTGAGAGGAGGAGGCGGAAACAAACAGGAGAGACAGAGAGACAGCAACACAGCAATGGTAAGAGACAGCCTAATACACACCTAGCACCCTGATCACTATACACCCAGCACCCTGATCACTATACACCCAGCACCCTGATCACTATACACACCCAGCACCCTGATCACTATACACACCCAGCACCCTGATCACTATACACACCCAGCACCCTGATCACTATACACACCTAGCACCCTGCACACTATACACCCAGCATCCTGATCACTATACACACCCAGTACCATGATCACTATACACACCCAGCACCCTGATCACTATACACCCAGCATCCTGATCACTATACACCCAGCACCCTGATCACTATACACCCAGTATCCTGATCACTATACACCCAGTATCCTGATCACTATACACCCAGCACCCTGATCACTATACACCCAGCACCCTGATCACTATACACACCCAGCACCCTGATCACTATACACACCCAGCACCATGATCACTATACACACCCAGCACCCTGATCACTATACACACCCAGCACCCTGATCACTATACACCCAGCACCCTGATCACTATACACCCAGCACCCTGATCACTATACACCCAGCACCCTGATCACTATACACACCTAGCACCCTGATCACTATACACACCTAGCACCCTGATCACTATACACACCCAGTACCATGATCACTATACACACCCAGCACCCTGATCACTATACACCCAGCACCCTGATCACTATACACCCAGTATCCTGATCACTATACACCCAGTATCCTGATCACTATACACCCAGCACCCTGATCACTATACACCCAGCACCCTGATCACTATACACACCCAGCACCATGATCACTATACACACCCAGCACCCTGATCACTATACACACCCAGCACCCTGATCACTATACACCCAGCACCCTGATCACTATACACCCAGCACCCTGATCACTATACACCCAGCACCCTGATCACTATACACACCTAGCGCCCTGATCACTATACACACCTAGCACCCTGATCACTATACACACCCAGTACCATGATCACTATACACACCCAGCACCCTGATCACTATACACCCAGCATCCTGATCACTATACACCCAGCACCCTGATCACTATACACCCAGTATCCTGATCACTATACACCCAGTATCCTGATCACTATACACCCAGCACCCTGATCACTATACACCCAGCACCCTGATCACTATACACACCCAGCACCATGATCACTATACACACCCAGCACCCTGATCACTATACACACCCAGCACCCTGATCACTATACACCCAGCACCCTGATCACTATACACACCCAGCACCCTGATCACTATACACCCAGCACCCTGATCACTATACACCCTGCACCCTGATCACTATACACCCTGCACCCTGATCACTATACACCCTGCACCCTGATCACTATACACCCAGCACCCTGATCACTATACACACCCAGCACCCTGATCACTATACACACCCAGCACCCTGATCACTATATACACCCAGCACCCTGATCACTATACACCCAGCACCCTGATCACTATACACCCAGCACCCTGATCACTATACACCCAGCACCCTGATCACTATACACACCTAGCACCCTGCACACTATACACCCAGCATCCTGATCACTATACACACCCAGTACCATGATCACTATACACACCCAGCACCCTGATCACTATACACCCAGCATCCTGATCACTATACACCCAGCACCCTGATCACTATACACCCAGTATCCTGATCACTATACACCCAGCACCCTGATCACTATACACCCAGCACCCTGATCACTATACACACCCAGCACCATGATCACTATACACACCCAGCACCCTGATCACTATACACACCCAGCACCCTGATCACTATACACCCAGCACCCTGATCACTATACACCCAGCACCCTGATCACTATACACCCAGCACCCTGATCACTATACACACCTAGCACCCTGATCACTATACACACCTAGCACCCTGATCACTATACACACCCAGTACCATGATCACTATACACACCAGCACCCTGATCACTATACACCCAGCATCCTGATCACTATACACCCAGCACCCTGATCACTATACACCCAGCACCCTGATCACTATACACCCAGTATCCTGATCACTATACACCCAGTATCCTGATCACTATACACCCAGCACCCTGATCACTATACACCCAGCACCCTGATCACTATACACACCCAGCACCATGATCACTATACACACCCAGCACCCTGATCACTATACACACCCAGCACCCTGATCACTATACACCCAGCACCCTGATCACTATACACACCCAGCACCCTGATCACTATACACCCAGCACCCTGATCACTATACACCCTGCACCCTGATCACTATACACCCAGCACCCTGATCACTATACACCCTGCACCCTGATCACTATACACCCAGCACCCTGATCACTATACACACCCAGCACCCTGATCACTATACACACCTAGCACCCTGATCACTATACACACCCAGTACCATGATCACTATACACACCCAGCACCCTGATCACTATACACCCAGCACCCTGATCACTATACACCCAGCATCCTGATCACTATACACCCAGCACCCTGATCACTATACACCCAGTATCCTGATCACTATACACCCAGTATCCTGATCACTATACACCCAGCACCCTGATCACTATACACCCAGCACCCTGATCACTATACACACCCAGCACCATGATCACTATACACACCCAGCACCCTGATCACTATACACCCAGCACCCTGATCACTATACACACCCAGCACCCTGATCACTATACACCCAGCACCCTGATCACTATACACCCTGCACCCTGATCACTATACACCCCGCACCCTGATCACTATACACCCTGCACCCTGATCACTATACACCCAGCACCCTGATCACTATACACACCCAGCACCCTGATCACTATACACACCTAGCACCCTGATCACTATACACACCTAGCACCCTGATCACTATACACACCTAGCACCCTGATCACTATACACCCAGCACCCTGATCACTATACACCCAGTATCCTGATCACTATACACCCAGCACCCTGATCACTATACACCCAGTATCCTGATCACTATACACCCAGCACCCTGATCACTATACACCCAGCACCCTGATCACTATACACCCAGCACCCTGATCACTATACACCCAGTATCCTGATCACTATACACACCTAGCACCCTGATCACTATACACACCTAGCACCCTGATCACTATACACCCAGCACCCTGATCACTATACACCCTGCACCCTGATCACTATATACCCAGTATCCTGATCACTATACACCCAGCACCCTGATCACTATACACCCAGCACCCTGATCACTATACACACCTAGCACCCTGATCACTATACACACCTAGCACCCTGATCACTATACAAACCTAGCACCCTGATCACTATACACCCAGCACCCTGATCACTATACACCCTGCACCCTGATCACTATACACCCTGCACCCTGATCACTATACACCCAGTATCCTGATCACTATACACCCAGCACCCTGATCATTATACACCCAGCACCCTGATCTCTATACACCGCGCACCCTGATCAAGCAGGGCATAAATATTTTTCATTCCCCAACACGTCAGCCTCCCTCCCCACTATATATTTATGTTAACCTATATTCCTATACGGGTCACATTTCATCCTGGATTTTGATGGAATCTTTCTTATTTCCGGTTAAGGCGATGGAGTTGAGCGCATCATCTGGTGACCCCCAGACACTGGAGTCTGAGCGCCATGGATCACCCTCCTCTGATGACTGCTGCGAGTTCTCCGTTGCTGTTGCCGGAGGTCCCGGCGTTGGTAAGACTGTTTTGATCCAGGCCCTTCTCGGTCTCAATGAGAACAGTCAGCATTCAAGAGCTGCCTCCCTGCATCCTACCCGAGGTGAGGGTCCTTTGCTCTACCTCCACCCGTCCCACCCCGGGTTGACTCTGTGGGAGCTGCCCTTGGAAGATGGTTCTCCTGAGAATTGGATTTCAGAAGCTGATCTCCTCCTTCTCGTTACGGATACCCAGTTCTCTCACACTCACGTGAAGTTTGCCGAAAGTGCCCTTGCCCTGGGGAAAAAAGTTTGCTTGGTGCGCACTAAAGTCGATTGTGACCTTCATACTCTGAAGAGGAGGATGAAGGACTGGTACAGACGGGAGGATGTGCTTCTGACATTGCAAGCTGTCACACTTCAGCCTTTTAGTGGTCTGAAGAAGGAGAACTTTCCTCGTGTCTTTCTGGTGTCCTGTTTTGAACCACGTAAGCTGGACGCCCCTGGGTTGAAGGAGGAAATTGAGAAGACGTCTATAGAATGTGGAAGGTAAGACATTTTTGTTAAGAGTGACTGGTTGTGGATGAGGTTAGGTTAGAAGAAAGTTGGTGACCAGACTAATTCACGTGACATGTTGGTCTTCAAACCTGTTTTCTTTCTTTTCATGCATCCTTCCTCAGGCCTCTCTCTCTTGCCCAGCAAGGATACGAGATTATTGGGGACAAGGAGATAGAAGAACTGCAGTCCGCTCTCGAGAGGGGAGGAATCTCAGAGATGGTGAGATTCATCCAGACCAGCTTGGACACTCTACTTGATACTCGATTTAATCTCGCCCTAATGGGCGGTAATTCAGACTTCCGTCATTCTCTCTTAAATGCCCTCCGTGGAGTAAGAGATGGTGAGGATGGTTCGGCTCACGGGGGAAACCCTGAAACCCCAATAGAGTATCCGAGTCTAAAGTACCCCAAAGCTAGTCTGTGGGACCTGCCGGTCATGGGGGAGCTTGAATCACAGCCAAAGAAGTACCTAGAGAGCGTTCACATCAGCCACTACGATCTCACGTTCCTACATCTTACCCCGTGGCAGGATGTCTCAGACAGCTATACATCACTGGTTTCTGAGCTGAAGAAGGAGGGGAGGAAAGTGTTCTTTATCCAGGAGTGTGAGGGAGATGTAGTGGAGTCCATGCAAGGAGGGGGAGGTAGAGATAAAGAGGTATTTGTTTTGTTCCCCTCTAAGTTGCCAGGGCCTGAATTCCATAGGCTTTTGGGGTGTGCGGAAAAACAACTGCCCAGCCATAAATGCCGCGCATTAATTCTCTCCCTCCCAAATATCTCTGCTGAAGTCATTCAGAAAAAGAAGGAGGCACTTTCCCAGGAGATCTGGAAGGTGGCATTGCTTTCCAGCCTGGTCGCCAGTGTTCCTGTCCCTGGAGTGGGTATAGTATGTGACATGTCCTTGCTCACTGCCCGCTTGGACACTTACCGGCAAGAACTAGGGCTGGATGCCAGTTCTTTGGCGTCTTTGTCCCACAGCTCAGGGGTTCCAGTGGCCGAGTTAATGTCAGAGGTCCACAGCCCTGCTGGTAAAGGCGTGACGCGGGAGCTGGTGGGTAAGCTGCTAGGTTCAGCTACAGGCTTGGGGCTAGAAATTGCAGGGGTTATTCTTCATCGGTTTCCTCTCTTAGGTCATTTGACCTCTGGAGGTATCGCTTTCCATGCCAGCTACCTAGTGCTAAGTCGCTGCTTGGAGGCGATGTCAGAGGATGCCCAGCGAGTGCTAGCAAGGGCAACAGCCTCCGACTAGATCCCAAACTTGAACTAAATGCTTGGTAAACAACGCCCCACTGCCCATAGTTACCTTCTGTCTCAAAGTTATTCTGCCAGAAGGTAAACCACCCTAAGCTCTTCTCCTAGTATGAAATGTATCTAATATAGAATAGTTCTGCTCAAAATGATACATAACCATTTAGAGTCATTTAGATTTGGGGGGGTTCACTTAACTATTTATAGCGAAGGTTCCATTTAGAATTTACAAGGGCCACATGAGAGTGAAGGGACTTTGCCAGCCTTCCACTGAAGCCCCTTCCTAGGGTTAGGTCTATCCTAACTGCTTGCCCTCTCCCTGGGTCTGAGGAGGTCCACACCCAACATTTCCAAGCAGTAGTTACTTATGTGATGAGAAATCTCATTCAAAAGTAAGTTTTAATTTTAGCTCGGACTGACTTTGCTTTAATAAAATGAATTTCAGCTCTTATGACCCTATCCCTTAAGAGTGTGATGTCATGATGCCATGAGGCAATTTGGGTAGAAGTGTGATGCCACAGCTCCGCCTACTGATTATTTCCACCTACATCCTACCCCGACAGCGTGGGACAGCGTATCGACCACTACATTACGGGTCGCTTTCCAAACCCAGTCCTCAATCCTTGCCTGTGCATTAGAGGAGGTGGGCTTTTCAGGTGGTGGTCCGGGGTCTGCATGATGCCTCCTCGGACATTTTTTCTTTGCCTGAACCCCCAAAATTAAAAAACATATAAACAATTTAACAAGGACGTTGAAGACTGAAAGACTGGAAACGCTTCCAATTAAAATGACGGACAGCTAAATCCTACAGGACCTCCCTACGTCCCAGAAACTGTCCGTCGGCGCGCTCTCGAGTGCCGCAACTGGATACTTAATACCGTTAATTATGTTCTAATTATGTTGTTTATTTATTTGTTGTGCTTGTAACAAAACAAATTGCCTGGTGTTCGCCAACGGTAAAAGGCACGGGAAGAAAAGTGGAGTACTGTACATGTCACATACCTGCTCATTAGAGAGAAGCTATATCGAGTAAATTAGTTGGGTTAATTACGTTTAATAAATGTACGGTCTCTCCTGCCGCCACTCTTTTTGTTGAGCACAGCTGTAATCTGCAGATATTTATTAGCAAAATCACGAAAATAAGTTTGTAGGGAACATCGGTTGGCTTTATTAGCGGTGCTTGAATGAGTAATTTGATCTCGAGTGAGAAATAAATCAGGCGGGGGGTCTGTGTTTTATTTTCCTCCTGTGAAATGGAGTGATTTCCTTACGTTAACCTGCGCGGCAAATATATTAACGAGGAAAGGCTTTAGGCCGGATAGGCATCTTCTGTTGAGCTCTGCCGCTGCAGACTACGTGATCTGGCTGAGCTCATGGGAGTTACATTCTTCCAGATGCTTCGATGTCTATGGGGTTAGGGGAGTATTAGGTGGCATCTGCCATGTAAGAAGTTGCGTAGGACTCCATTAAAGGGGAACCGTCGTCTTCCAGATGGTGGTGGTCTCGGTGGCACTATTACTTAAGACCCCTAAAAAATCCTCTTGATGCCCCTGGGGGTAGGGATAGTAAAAGTGAGTAGATCAGGAGCTTTAGAAGTTCTAGGTATGATGATGAACGTTCTGGATGATATATTTTGGGGAGGGAATTAATGTATGGCAGGAATGTTTCATTTATTTACATGATATAATGTGATATTCTTCCGACACAAACATCTGGAAAATAATAAAATAATATTTATTGCGTTTACCTGCGTTCTGAAAAACTGGTTTAGAACTCAGTAAATGAGTTAGCTGTCCAACTGACAATGTTTCAGAAAAAGGCAGCTGCATATTTAATAAAATATAAAAGACAAAGAGCATTTCCTATAAATACTCATGGAAAGTACATGGAGTCCGTGCTCTGCAGGTATGGACACACTTTGCTCCGCAGATACCGGCTCACGTGATGTGCAGATACACAATGCTCTGCGGATACCGGCTCACGTGATGTGCAGATACACAATGCTCTGCAGATACCGGCTCACGTGATGTGCAGATACACAATGCTCTGCGGATACCGGCTCACATGATATGCTGATACACAATGCTCTGCGGATACCGGCTCACGTGATGTGCAGATACACAATGCTCCGCAGATACCGGCTCACATGATGTGCAGATACACGGTGCTCTGCGGATATGCACTCACATGATGTCCAGATACACAATGCTCTGCGGATACGCACTCACATGATGTCCAGATACACAATGCTCTGCAGATACACAATTTTCTGAGTGTTATGACTGATAGTTTCGGATAAGACCCAGGGCCCGCTCCCTGCCCCTCTCCCTGTTCTCACTGAGCTTGTCCCGGGAAGGGTGGTGTCCTCTGACTCACGCCGTGCGAAGCATGAGAATCCTCCAACAACTTATTACAAGTTGCATCACCGGATGGCGTGCGCAGGGTATGCGGAGGAGAGAGGTACATGAGATGCACAGAATATGTATGGCATTGACTACAGGAGATGGAAAAAATACGTCCCACTCCTACAAATCAACGCTTAAAATGTGGGCTTCATCCTTGTAAAGTAGCTTGGTTTGTAAGATAGACGGTGGATTCCATTGTGCCAATTTGGAGCAAGTATTTGAATGTGAAGTAATCACCATGGTAACCAATGGGATGTTGCTGCCAATTGCCTGCAACTTGTCTGGTCTTTTTGCATCATTAGCGTATTATCACAAGCGTATTAATGATGACTTAACAGATTCCCCAAATGAAAAAATATATATCTATAGAATGCCATGATTATATTTTTGGGCCAAAAATCTAATTTTATATTGATGTTGAGTCTGGCTACTGTACCCCGGCTTTTTCCAAGACAGAATCATTACGCTTTATATTGTGGTTTTAAAATCCCTCCTCGTGTATTATGGTGCTAGGCATCCAAATTATTTTGTACGGGAAATTTTTATTATTATTATGACTGCGTCTGCAGGTACGATGTGAAAGCTTTAGTTGGAGCTGTTGAATAAACCCCCCCACGCACCTGTTACATTAAGGTTAATTAAAATCCCACGTATTTGTGAATTTTATTTTTCTGTTAAGTGGAAAGAAAACACGCCATAGAGCTTTATTGTGAAAAAAAATAAAAAAAAAACCCTCAGAATAATAATAAGACTCCAAAATAAATGCTTTATAAAAGATCAAATTAAATTTCTATATTTACAGCTGTTTCCTTGACACTTTAAATGCTCACCAAGCCGTGAAAAACATGCTAATGAAGCCAAGGTGTTCTTAACCTCCGTGTTAAGCTATGGTACGGTGAAGCTATTTTAATTTTTTGTATTATTATTATGTATACGGGCAGGTGCGGGAATATTTTATTTATTTTTCTGTTGTTTTTTTTTTTTTTGTGATTCATACTTGTTCGTTTGGTCGTAATTGCTTTGAAATGAGGGCTTTGCTCACCTGCTTTAAAGCTGCCAGTTGCCCTTCTGTATTTTTGCCGAGATTTGCACTTTCGGTACTGGTTGGGAGTCTCTGGGAAGGGCTGGGTCTTAGCTCTACAAGACATAGTCTCCTCCAGAACACGAGCTATACGGGTTTCTGCCTTAAGGAACCGGTTACCTCCAGGAGATGTCAGGTCTGGACATGTAGGTATCGTATGGCACCGTTTCCCAATCTCGCCCCTCCCTGGTACTTACATGCAAGGTGTAGTAGGACCTGTTTAGAGGCTGAACGCACAAAGCTCAGAGAACATCTTGAAGCATCTTGACTCAGGCTGCCTACCAGAATGAAGTTAGCTCTCCAGTGTGCTCTGTGCTGTATCCTCCTGAGCTTAGGTAAGTGCTCCTCAAAGCCAGAGAAGAATAGGGGTTTGAGAAGAATTGGGATTGTTTTTTTTTTAGTATATACTGTTAACCTGTTCACAATGGATGGAATGACTGAACTAATGCAGGTCAAAACAAGAGAGTGAATGGCAGTATCTGGAGGTTAAGGAGTCTGGCCACTGGGTTCCATGTTCTGACCTTTCAAGTGGATTGAAGTCCATTGGCTGCCATTGAAAGATGTCGAGACCCATGGATTGCGGAGATATAAATTACAGATGCTGGAATGTGGCTAGAGTTTAGTTCAGATTCCTTTTATAAAATATTTTTTCTTTGCTTTGGTGGGAGAATACTGTGGGTTGATGGTCTTGATCTGATTGAATGATAGTGTTACACGGTGGCTGGAGTGGTCCAAATGGACCAGGTGACTGGTGGATCAGTGACATGGGTGGTCATTTCTGATCTTGATGGTAGTTCCATGGAAAACAGCGTCATAATCATTCTTCTCTTGAGATGGAGACCACTGGTGTTATGCATTAAAAGATACATTTTAGGTACAGAGACATCAATCTCACCAGAATTGATTGTGAACGACCAACCCTGGGCAAATGGGCATATTGACCCGGCACGATACTTTAACATGGTGAGATTGACTCTCCCGTATGGTGAAGAAACCCGACAGGATAATCTACACTGGTTCAGTCCGAAACCCTTGAGCCAGATGGATGATGGGAGTCATCAACATAACCAAGGTCAAGGAAACGAGTACGCAAGTGGGTTAGGGAGATTACAGAAGGAGCAGACGGGCTCAGATTTGTAAAGACAAACAAAAACATTATTTACTTTTTTACACCCAATGAATAATAAGCAATGTATTGCACCATTCTCTGGTTCTCAGAGGATTACACCAGGGTTGAGCAACTATTGCATTGTTTGATAACTTAAAATGCAAAGTTTGTGCTGTTTCTGAGAGTAAATTACATTGTTTCATTTTGCTTTTGTAGCAAACAGCCTCCAATGTTATCATTTCAAAGGAGCCCCGGACCAGGCCCTCCAGAAACAGGAGGCCAAGAACTGTGAAGGCAACAACCCATTCTGCAGCTCGTCGGTCGTCATCTACAACGGTAAGTGTACCCTTTGCTCGACGACGCCACCAACCTCATAGAGGAAAGAAACCAAGAGCTCAGTTGCCATGGTTAATATCTTCCACGACAGGGTGTTTTATGGTATTTCCAGTGCATGGAAGCTCTTTATCAATGAGCTGACGCTCTAAAATATCAACCTATTAATAGTTCACCTAACAACTCTAGTCATAATGACTCGCCGATTGTGGCAACCAAGCAGAAAAAGAGGTCAACACCTCCAGGGCAATGGATCTCACTTCTTCTTTCACCAGTAGGAAGGGGCATGGAGTGGTGGGCACTATGGTGGTGAGAGTTCCAATGGCAGATACAAACACCCCAATGTGGCAGTTTTCTCTCTGCATAACACTGAGATTTACCCCCAGGATTACTGCGTGGAAAGGTGGTGGTGAAAGGCTGCAGTCAAGGGGACTCGTGCAATAAGACCCAGACTACCTCCATGAAGGCTATCGAGACCAATCAGACGATGCTATGCTGCGGCACTGATCTGTGTAACAGAGATATGCTACCAGGTGAGTTACGCCGGTACGTCGCCGTCAATAAATCACAGCAGGTACGCCGGAAAATGGTTTTCTCCATGGTCCTTGGAAATCATGGGTTCTCTCCCTAGCAGCCAATGTGGCAAGACTGAGCCATGAAGGCAAAACACTGGTTGCTGTCCATTTCAACATACAGCCATTAGGCATATAGGCCATTTCAAGCACCCAGTTCGCCCACGACAGACAGGGACACTCTTAATTCCAGTTTAGCTAGCGCTGGATAGGAGATCTTTATTTTATCCATGGACCTTTAAACTACGCATGGAGTGAGCGGTATCTTATTTTCTGAGTGTCTGAAATGAAAAGGGTGGAGAGTAGGATCGTTCCGGGAAATTGTTAAGCAGTAGAGACGTGCGGAGAGGGGAATTTCGGAGAGGCTGCGGTTACATTCAGAAAATGCTGGACCGATGCAGACACGTTACGGCAGAAATCAGCTGTGTCTCAGCATACTCTAGTGGTCAAAAGGAAAATGCATCGAGATAGGAAACAATGGAGTCACAATGTATCCGAACTGAAACGACTGGTTCCTGTAAAATTTATAGTGACCACCACATACATCATGAGACAATCCCTATTATTATTTATAAACACAATTATTATATAGTTATTATAATTAATATATAGTTTTATATTTTTTTTCTATCAAAAGTAGAAAAGAAGTTTTACCTGCTGCAAAGACTCAAACCTTAACTCAGTCTTAGATTCTGGAGCCATACGCCTATCCCACACATGCTTAAATCCCCTCACTGTATTACCTTCTACCACTTCTGCTGGGAGGCTGTTCCACTTATCTACCACCCTCTAAAATGGGTTACCATAGAGGCAGATATAATAATGCAAGTGATGATAGAGATCAACTATCTCTTTACCAGCTGGCTGCTATCAGGCTTGGTTATTGTTGGGTTCTGGCTATGAATCTTCTCTATGTAGAGTGTGGAGGTGACCACGTAGAAGCATGGTGGACTCGATCCAAGTGGTTGCGTCTCTTGTAGATCATTGAGGTGACATCTGCAACAGCTTTCCTCAGATTTAGGAAGTTTAACCAAGAAAATTGCAGGCGCAGAGAGAAGTGCGCTTTCATTTGAAGAATACTTCAGTTCTTCGAATTATTAAAGGAAGAAAATATGTGGACTTTTTCTAAAAACAAAACTTTTGCTTCTGCAAAATCCCAATCTGTAGACTTAGTAGTAGAGTATTATTAGTGATTTTTATCGTGTTGAGATCTCTATTTACTTATTTGCAGATGATAACGAGGAATCCGCCAAGTGGGGAGGAGAGTGCTTGGCCTGTAACGGCCCTCCGTTGGCATGCGGAGGCGATGATCTGCCAAGTCTGCAGTGCGACTCCTCCGGCGATAGCTGTATCCAGGTCTCCATCACGACAGCCCTCAACCAAGGTCAGTGCCAAAGGGGGCAAATACATACCATCTGAGTACTAACAGGCTTGGCTTGTGACCCTGGAGAAGGGGCACGGAAGAGGCAACTTAACTGAAGAGCTACCATGAACTTTTTGGAAACCCTCCTGTGTTTTGAGCTACACTTTTTTAAGGGTAAAGGAAAGTAGCTTTTTGTACAGCGCTATGGAATATGATTCCGCTATATAAAATAATAAATAATACTTGATAATGCTTGTTAACTGTAAGAGCAGTTAATATGCGGAATCCACTGCCAAAGGAGGCTGTGTTAGCATATTTTGTTGATGGCTTTTAAACCAATTGGTATACAGTCTATAGTCCACATAGGTTCTTTCTGGAGGCTCTTAGGTTGAACCCAAAGGATCCTTAGACTTCATCCCCTATGAATTATACGTATATAAATGCGGGCTCCTGATGTATGATGGTTTTCCGGTCTTTACAGAAGTGCATCAGAACATTATAAAAAGTTGCAGTAACGCCTCTACGTGTCCCGGGCTCGCCGCGTTCAGTAACGGGGATGACGCCGTGTCCTACGCTGCTAACCACCAATGCTGTAACGGCACGCACTGCAACGCTGGGTACTTCACAGGTAAAACACGGACGGTGTAACCGCAGATCCGCAAGTAAATGGGGGGGTGTTTCAGGGTTTATCCTTTATAAAGATACAGGGGGGTCCAGGAAAAAACAGAGAGACGGACAACGGGAAGAAGATGCAAAAATCGATAACCCTCTGGCCTTTAGGAACATCGATTTCTCTTTTGGCACGTGTCCTTAGACTCCTAGTGACCTCCGTGTGTTTAAGTGTGTGGGGGTTCATGTATTCTGGATTTACATCTCAGGGACAATGAGTCTCAAACATGCTGTAGATATTAAGATACGTGATGTTGCCCCGGTACTTGTGGAGACCCTGTTGATGTCCTAGTTTGGTACCATTTTAGGGCACGGTCGATGCTATATTTGGTGTCTTTCCATTGTACTCTTTAATAGCCATTGATTTCCACTCTCTTTCTTCCGTAACTCTCAATGTGCCCCGTCTCCCCCCAGAAACAGACCCCGGGGCAGAGAACGGATTAGAATGCCACTGCCGAGCATCCTCAAACCGTGTGGACAGAATGAAGTGCAGGGGAGAGATGACCCGCTGCGTTGACTTGATAGGTATGTAAACAAAATTCTTCCAATGCCATAAAAAACTAGTCTTTTTTTCTGGTAGATTAACTTAATTTCTTAATTTGCTTCCCCTTCCCATCTACTTGTGACATCTCCTCTTATTTATTGCTCTCTCTCCTTTGGTCCAGGCTCCTCTCCTCTTGATATCGTGATGAGTGGATGCGCCACCGAAGCCTTCTGCCAAGGACTCTATCCCAAATTCAGTATTCCGGGATGGTTGAATACCACGTGCTGCTCAACATCTCTCTGTAACCATGGCAATGACACTATACCCTACGCATCGTGATCGACGAAAAATAATTTGTCATCTAATGGAACATTCAGTTACGATGCTTAGGGGAACATCTCCTGAAACCTTAACTCCTCTAGAGTCATCTGTATTGAGCACTAGCTTAACAATAACTAAGGCACCAAGTTAAGACCTAATACTTGGCAGCATTGTTTTCTCTATGACGCGTCACTACACTGCTCGTCCACTAGACGGCAATGTTTCAAAATTCAGATTTTTCTGTAATTTAAAGGGCCCCTATCCGTTAAAATTGAATAAATAAAAGATATTCCACTTTTCACATAAAAATGATTTTTAATGATTTTTTTGCTATTATTTCTAAATGCAATTGCTTTGAAAAATGTGTAAATAAAATAGATTCCAAAAAATAAAAAAATATAATTAAAAGTCTATCAATTGATCAGTCTGTCTGTGGAAACTATTTGGGGTGAATATAAGATGACAATAAGTAAGAAGAACCTAATTCGATTCCATGTTCGGTGTCTGGAACATAGGACTTAATTGGCTTTAATTCATATATCGCTAATCTTTGCTAACATTTTATTCCATTTTATTCACCAGGACATGACATCACTCCCCATAAGTAAAAAGCACTTAGCATTCTGTTTTTCAACTAATTATTTACATTTGTCTTATTATTATATCTTATTTAGGCCTCATGTATCTATTTATAAAACGCGGGTCTGATTGCAAGAATGTGTACAATAACAGCCATAATGTCTATTGATGACGGGTATGTCTCTGGGTGTAGTTATCAATACCGCTACAGTGATATAGTCATAGAAGTCGTTATATATAATTTGTAAGAAGAAAAAGTCGTTTTTCAACATTATTTACCATGTCAATGCATATGGGGTGCGGCAGTAATTGTAGCCACTCGGCTGCATGCTTTGCATTTTCGGCTCTGTGTCTTAAGTGTAGAGAAGAAAAGGAAAGGGTTATTTTAAGACACTATTTTAAGGCTCACCTTTCAGGCCGCCTGTCCCTGCAACAGGCACAGAAACTAGTGGGCTTTGTTTAGTGAGCAGCCCCCAATAACACCTTCAGCACATTGAGGTGCGAGATCTCCGTCAATAACAATGTATCATGCACGATGTACGCTTGTCAGCAAAAGGTCCCAAGCATTGTTACACATATTACCCTACTTGAAAACCGTCAGGGTGTTTACTCCAATTTCACAAGGAACAGGCAGATTTACAGTTTTTTTACCCTGATCTCAGGGTCTCGAGGGTCGGGTTCTCAGGGTCTTATGCCTGCTTCAATACCTCCTACAAGTCATGGTTTCTGTAAGGACTCTTATAAGAACCATTTGGTTGCCACCATTAACGAGTCAGTGCGAAAGAATCTTTTCGACAAACTTGTTTAAGGACTAATGTTTGGGGAGTCGTAGCTCGTTTATATCGCGTTCCCAATGACACCAGTTGGGTACCTGTTGGGTATAGCGAGGTTGGCCGGATGGTTCCACATCTCTTCTACTGCGCTTCAAAAAACTACCCATGGACAATTTTCTGCTAGGTGGTCACATCTCGGCGTCTTCTACGCGATGGGACAAGAGACCAAAGACCAGCTGTTGGGGTATCTAGCAACCAAAACGTATGTCTTCAGCCCCCTCCTCCTGCATGTACTTGCTCACAAACATAGGAGAACATCTAGTGGTGCTGCTCCCAAAGCCTGTACCCTCTAGGCAGTTGCCTAGGACCCCTATGAGGTCATCGAAAGAAAACAACTACGTTCGTTCTTGAGCTCCGCTTACTTATAAAACCTAACATTTTGTAAAAGGGTAAAACTACAGAAACCTGTAATTATTGGCATCTCTGCAAGTAAAGTAATGATTTATTAGAACTTGAATTTAATAAACTGCTTGTTTTATCTTTCAAACCAAAATTCTAGCGGAAGTGAATCAAGACGGGCGTCCGAAGGACAAAACAAGAATTAGAGGACAACCCAATCGGGTTTGATGCTATTAATTTTTAATAAAAATGACTCTTTTCCTACAAAAAAACAAAGTATCTTTCTACTAACCCAAAATAGAGATGGGAGTGGAGCATGGAGGGGAGGGGAGAGGAGAAAGGCAGGTGTCTGAAGAAGGTGCGAGCAGGAGAGAAGAGGTAGAAGGCAAGACAAAAAGTTGAAAAAAAGGGAAAGAAAATGTTTTTGTGGCTTATTCTGCTTTCCCTCTGTGTCTGCTTACGGCAAGGTGAGTCGAAAATATATATTTTTTTTTCCTTATTAGCATTAATTTCTAAAAACGCCAACAAATCCCTGAATGTATAAACGACGCCTCGAGGTACGAAGCGGTAATAGGACCTTGAGATCGCGCAGGTAACGATGTAGCAAAGATTTCTCTGGCAATAAATGAAGCGCTCCGGAAGGACGGGGGGCTTCTCATAACGTGAGAATTTAAAGCTGAAATATTCCGAAAATTTGTAAACATACAGAATTTCTGAATTTTTTTAATACAGAAGTAGGAGATGTTAGGTTTGTATATAATAATCTTCACAGATCTTCACAGATCGGATGTATGCAGCGTGGGTGTATCTTTGTATTAAATTACATCAGAAAAAAATGAGTTATTTCTGTAAAAAAAATTGTGGAGAATTACAATAGTTTGAACATTTTGGGGATAAAAGCATGGAATTGGTCCTTCTAATCACAGGATAAAATAGAGCATCACAATTATACATCATATAAAAGATATTCCTCCCCGCAAAATTCCTTAAATATATTATTTTTTTTAAATGTTTCTTCATTTTATTTTTTACAGATGTTTTTTTTATATATTTTTTATATTTATTTATATTTTGCTTTCCCAATTTCTCATAAAAAAAAAGTAATACTAATGAACATGTTCCAACGCTCTTGTTTGTACCCATTAAATATGACTTAATTTAGGGGTCCATAAACATGTACTTGGTTTTGAAGCAAGTCACGAGCCAATAAATTGCGTCTGTAAATCACGTACGGCTATCCGCAACACGCCGCTACGTCATTCGAGGATTTATTATCATAACACGACCAGTACAATACGCCGTTTATCAGTCTCCATGTGGGGCATTAAATGAAGTGGGGGTGGGTGATATAAAAGCCAGCTGGTAAATGTAACGTAGGAGACACTAGAATAGAAACATAGAACCTGACAGCCAAACGGCCCCATTCGGCCCCCGTCTAGTCGCCCGTTTCTCCTGCTGTAAAGACTCAAACCTTAATCAGTCGTTGGTCTCGTCTTAGATTCAGGAGCCGTATGTCTGTTTAGCATGTACCACTTCTGCTAGTAGGCTGTTCCACTTATCTACCACGCTATCCAAGTAAAAAAAAACCCAGTAAGAGCATATTTTGGCTGAAGATGGAACATTCGTCAATAACGAGTTTGTCAACTTCATTCCAGGTCTCTCGCTGACTTGCTACCAATGCTCCGGGCTGCCATATAATTGTATAGAGAATGAACAAAGGTGTTTCTTCAACCAGACCTTCTGTATGTCACAAGGCATCACTGTCATAGGTAAGGTAAAGTAAAGCTCTGTCCCTCTCCTGTGCCATCAAAAAGGTTCTGATACCTATTAGCAGCCTTTACCCGAAGAGAAATTGTCTAAAGGACTCCTTATCCTACATGCACACAATCCCACCCTCGGACCTCCTTACCCTACACGCACACAATCCAACCCTCAGACCTCCTTATCCTACATGCCCACAATCCAACCTCAGACCTCCTTACCCTACATCCACACAATCCAACCCTCGGACCTCCTTATCCTACATGCACACAATCCGACCCCCGGACCTCCTTATCCTACACGCACACAATCCAACCCCCGGACCTCCTTATCCTACACGCACACAATCCAACCCTCGGGCCTCCTTATCCTACATGCACACAATCCAACTCTCAGACCTCCTTACCCTACACGCACACAATCCAACCCTCAGACCTCCTTACCCTACAAGCACACAATCCAACCCCCGCACCTCCTTATCCTACATCCACACAATCCAACCCTCGGACCTCCTTATCCTACATGCACACAATCCGACCCCCGGACCTCCTTATCCTACACGCACACAATCCAACCCTCAGACCTCCTTACCCTACATCCACACAATCCCACCCTCGGACCTCCTTATCCTACACGCACACAATCCCACCCTCAGACCTCCTTATCCTACACGCACACAATCCCACCCTCGCACCTCCTTATCCTACATGCACACAATCCAACCCTTGGGCTTCTTCAACACAAGCTCATCTTGCTCTTAAATGACTATGGGATTTACTTACTAAGGACACGGGCAACCTGGCCCCGTGCTGTATGACGGCCAGGAAGACACCATGGGCATCATCTACATGCTGGCACTGGATTTTGTTATAACCCATCCTCTGACGGCACATGTGGATCCCCTACTAGCTTGCTAGGTCACTAGGTCCTAAGGGGTCAGTATGGTCCGGCACCCATGGGCTTAGCTGCACCCCCTCCAGTGACCCTGGGCAGACATACAAAAAAAAAAAAAAGAGCGCTGGGGCTCATTTGACTAACGTGACCCTCACAAACCATTTTATTACACGCTTATAAAACCGGTTGGAATAAATAAAAGGCCGATCTGCCATACGTGCCGTAGAAGCTCGCTGATTAATGTTTATAGGCGACGCCGAATCTTTAAGATCCATCTGAGACTGCGGTCTGTGTCTCCGTTTCCGTGCGATAAAAATACAACAGAAAAAAAATCCCATTTGCAGAGTCGAACGTCTGCGCTCTCAAATAAATCCCCCTTATTTTGTATCATTAACAGTCCGTTAAGTATGGGCAATGATAAAACCGTAAAAAGAAAATGGAATAGTAAAAAGGAAAAAAAATAAATAAAATGCTCCTAGGATCTATGCATATTTAATTATGATATAAAAATATATATATATTCAACCATCCTTTAAATAAATTGTTATTGCTGCTCGAGAGTCGTTCTAAAAGAAGGAATGTTTTTGTAGCATTGGTCATTTTTAATGCTTAATTACTCATTTTTTGGTTCTTTTATTAGTTGATTATTGTTCAGCATGTTATGGATTTTTTTAACCCTCTAGTTACCAGATGGAAATATAGAGCTAGCCTCCCCCTACCCACACACACCCCATGGCTGAACCTTAAAGGGACAGTCAATAAAAAAAATCCATATCCTAAAGGAGGTGTTAGCGTGAATATCCGTCCTAGCTCAATGTTTCTTATAATTAAGGATGATATAGCTCGTTTGGTCACCAGAAGCCTTAAAACATCAGTTGAGGAGGAAAAAAAGGCTCCTAAAGATATGGAGGATGCCTATGAAGCTCAACTTGATTGAGTTGGCCTAAATGGGACAAGTTGCAGGCTCATGAACATCAACGTAGTCCTGAGTAGACTTCCAGTATTTCAGAGCTTAGCTCAACATGTCTCTCAGGGCAGCATCTTCTAAAATGGGCTTCAACTGGAGACAATCAACTTCCCACCTCAGCAGATGGCAAATGTAACCCCAAAACTCACCGAACTCTCAATAAAGTAGAGGACAAACTTGACTGCTAACACGGATGGAAACTTGAGATACAGCTCGACGACCAACATGACCAATTTCATTGCAGTAGAATCTACAGAACTCGAGGGGAAGCTCGGAATCTTTCGGCACTAATGTCATTTGGTTCAAATTCACAGCATCTTATCGGTTAGCAAACAGGCAACTATTGTTTCCTTGAGTGGGCTAAGACTTGAGTGGGTAAAGTTTAGAAGCTAGTTTCCAAGTTGTTTTACCTTGTTTCACAGAGAACGGAAATGTGGTGGAAAAGACATACAAAGGATGCTCCCAAGGTCTTCTGTGCAACGAGACAATGTATATGAACCAAGGAAACAGGAAAACGTACATCAGCTCGCAGTGCTGCACCTCAGACTACTGCAACACCGGCACGTATTACGGTGAGGAGCCTCGGCACGGCCAAGGGACCCCAAGTCTATGGGTTTGGAAAGTAATTGCTGTAACAATGTGGATTTGATGTTTTACTAACTTCCATCTACATTATGAGGGGCCGACCCCAGTAAGCTTCTCCTACATGATGGGCTAAGTAATGTAGAGTTAATGTGGGTACATAATTAGTGTATTATTGGTTGTTTTTGTCCTCCGGTCCAGCTCGAGTCCCAGTGGCTGCTTTGGATTGTTTGACCTGCGTGGGGGACAACTCGTCTTGCGCACTGCAAAACCTGACGTCCATTAAGTGTACCGGGGTACAGGATCGGTGCATGACAATCACTACTGTATACGTCAAAGGTGAGAGACCCCCCAAAAAACAAGGGTGTTAAGAAGCGCCTACACCACAATGTACAATAGAAGCTACACAAGCCACAAGCAGACAGAAAACTACCCTAAATTCATGGGCAACACATCAGTGGATATGTCTACGTATACACGACGCACATAAACAAGTATATACAACATAAGCATACAAATATTAACATCATGCCATGTTCAGTAACGTACAATGAGCAAAAACAACACAGAAATAAAATGCAGATAAACTTGGACGCAATGGCTCAGAAGGAGAAGAACTTCTTGTCTATCACAGCTTGTGGTTTAGCAGAAGGCTTAAACACGACTTCTTAAGATCCAGCAGGGTAATTTAACATTATTCAATAACATTATTCTTCCTTCTACAGAAACAAGCTCAAATTCGGTGATTAAAGGCTGTGGAACGGGTAACCTTTGCGATCGGAAGCTGGAATATAACACCGGGAATGGCCTGCTGTACACGGGCGTATCGTGCTGCGGAAAAAATAACTGTAACAACAGGACGCAAACAGGTAACTCGGTAACAACCTACTGGTAAAGAAAGCATTGACTATTGGTAACTCAACACCAACAACATCATCTGATGGTCCAACACCTGTACTGACCTACTGGTAAAGTAAGCATTGACCATTGGTAACCCAACACTGATAATATCTTCTGACTAATACCGCCGATGACAGACAGTGGTTAAGTAATAATGTAGATGAATCCACATTCCCGTTCCAACAAACGCAGACATCTCCATACAGCCTCTACTGTACGTTAGTCCCAGACGTAGTGGGAATGGAAACATGGTGAAGGGAGCAACAACGTCAAAGGAATTGTTCTAGGGGCTTATCTAATGCTCTGGGTGCTCTGCTGTTCCTCCACAGGGGGGACAAATGTTCTTCTGTTTAGTTTTAGAGTCAATATCAATTCCAAAAAATGTTTATTTGTGATCTCTGTCATCCGCAGTCTCAGTAGATCCGAAGCCCAATGGCCTTGAGTGCTACGCGTGCAATGAGACAGGCAAAGGCGAGTGCCGGACCAATATCACCACAGTGAAGTGTACTGGAGACATGATGATGTGCATGGACGTCACAGGTGAGACACAAAGGATTCATGAGAAATTATTCTCCACTGTAAGGATAAATGAGCCATAAAACTGAATCAGGAGCTAATGCTTTTGCGGGACCCAGATAGACGTGTAGATCAGTTCAACCGCTACAACTTGTATGTGGAGGAGCAAAGCGGTGCTCCAGAATGGGGCTGGATGTTTATGAAGGGTGTTCCGCAATCTCCAGTTTGTGTCTTGTTAGCCAGAAAAGTATATTTTGCTGTAGTCGGTACCTGGAAAGGTCCTTGAGAGGGTAGAGTAGATATACTATCCTATACCCGATGGACATGGACTAAAAATGACCAGGGCTGGTGATCAAAGGTGGTTTGATGGGAATCATCAAGCTTCATGAGTTCCAAGTATGACTGAGTTCCAAGTATTTTATGTCATGTTGCCATTTATCCATTGACTAAACAGAACATGGAAACTTTATTCAGAGTGTGACCCTACATCTTTCTGTGTTGGTCCAATAAAAGATATCAAATAGATTCGTATCCTTCCTTGAATAAGAATCGCCTTTGTAGAAGGAGACTGTTAAGAAATACCTAATCGTAAATCACTAATTGCTGATTATTTTGTGTAATTTTCACACTATTTGACCTTGATTGTGTCTTTGCAGGATTTCCACGGGCAAACACACTAATGCGTGGATGCTGTTCTAAGGACGTGTGTCTTGGTCTATCAGCATCTTTAGCGATCCAAGCCAGTCAGAAGCTCTTCTGTTGCTCAGGAAATCTTTGCAATAACGGCGATATTGCGTCGTATTTCAGATCCAGCTCAACCACGGCACTGAACAATGTATATTTACTGGGAATGGCTTTGCTCTGTGTGACGAGAGGTCTCAGGGTACTCCTGTGAAGATGCACACCATCAGCGTCGGAACACACCGTGCGGGAACGTTCTACACCACATCTAAATCAGAATATTGTATCCATTCTAACACATAATAGACTGTGAAGGTCACCAATATAACGGCTATTCCTAGAGGAACTCAACAATTGCATGAAGATTAACTTTTACCCCAAAGGTTCTTGTTTAGGAGCGCCAGTCCATTTTTTGGACCTGATCTAGACGTACAAGGTGAAGGAATCTGCAGTACTGCTGAAAACATGGTCCATTGAACAAAAACGTTAAGCCTGGACAGCAATCTGAACCAAGATATGACAGCTAAAATCACAGACCATATACACCGGCAAGAGTAAATCCACAACAAGCAGCAATCGTTGGCATTCGGATGTCGCTTCAAGTTATCTCCAAACCCATAGGTGTGAAGCGAGGCTGCTGCATACAGTGATATCATTTGTTGAATGTTATTTTTTTTTCGTTGATTTTAAAATGTTGCAATAAACTTTTTGGAACTTCTTATGTAATGTGATGAAGGCTACACAGAGATACATTGCCTTGGTAGAGGGAATGGAATTTCCTTTATTTAATTGTTTCGGAATGTTTTCTCCACCCAAGTTTGAGTCCGTCCTAACCATCTCCACCATGCCAGACCTCATTCCACTACATGTCCTGCCTATGCCGCCAGTGTATTATAACGAGGGACATGCTACATGTTTTGATCAATTACTAAGCCACTTGGGAAAGAATGTGTAAAGCTGTAAATATTGAAATAAAAATGCAGACATATTTTAAATAGCCATATGAAGAGCTTTAGGGGAAACCTTTTCCCCGCTAGGAGCAAATACCAAGAGGCCGCTTATTACTATTAGAAGAACAGTATGTTCTTCACCGTAAGGGCAGTAAAGCTCCGGAATTCACTGACTATGGAGGAGGGGGGAGGCATTTAAGAATAAACTGGGTTGCTACTTTGGTAAAAGGTATTCATCATCACATATCGTAATTTAAAATGTGCCGATCCAGGGGCTTTTCCAACTTTTCCAAGTACTTAAAATGTTTTTTTTTTCCCACGGGATAAATTTTTCATTTATTATGATGTATTTGGATGCAATGTAATGTTAGTAAAGTGCAAACTCAGATCTCTACTGTATAGTAATATTATTTTTAATTAACAAACTGTCATTGAAAATAAAAAGACTCTTCCAAAGGTGGCGTCTCCCTTTCGTGGTATTAAACTCCGAATGAAATCATATTTATAATGAAACATTTCATGTTTTTGCTTTTAATGCTAGTAAAACATTGCTATGAAAAGCAAATAAAAGCCAGTGAAACATTATATATATTCCCAATCCTCGTGTAGTCTTCTCCACTCCACTCATGTCTCTCCTACATAACTTAGACCTCAAAATAAGGGTGAGAAGATATCTCGTCTTCGCACCTTGGTTGACTTCCTTGAACTTCACAGGTTTTGCTCTAATATATCATGATATTAATAGGTTAAGTCTTCCAGGTTATGAATATAGAAAGCAGAATGCCAACCCTATCAAAATATTGGGGACTTCATCACATCCACAGTCATTAAAAAATTGGAAAAACTCGTCAAGATACAGGGTGGTCTTACCAAAAAAAAAGGAATGGCGAAAATCTGGTTAAACCATTGCTGGAATGATATCTAACTTTCAACAAGACAAAATCAGACTCATTGCTTGAGTGGAATTACCCAGCCGCCATCTATAAAGGAGACCCCGCGCACGGGATGTAGGGTGTGGGTGCAGCAACCAGATGCTACACAACCTTTTTTTAAGGGAGCTTTTTTCAGACTTTATCAAATAGTTAGATTTTATCAGATATATTAATATACTCTACAAGATAATGCACATACACGTACACCATTATATAGAATTATAGAATGTGAGACCTATAGATGTATACATTATCCATACAATATGGTGGCATGGCCCAGTGATGCTCACAGACCGTCCCTCCTGGTCTCGCGGAGCCGCCGTCTTTACATGAGCACTTAGTGTGAGTCCTGTCTCAGCAGACAAAGACCAGCATCGTCTCCAAAGTTACTGAACCGCAGAATCTTTGCGTATAAACCATGTCGAGTTTACCCAAACGGACAAAAGGGTTGACGTGGTATGACTGAGGACTCAGGATCTCAGACAGGCATTAATCTCGCTGTTCCTACGACCTGCGTCTGCTTCGATTCTGCTAAAAATGACAGATTAATCTCATCGTAGGTCGCCTGTCGGGGGGGAGCTCAGACACTCCGTGGCTCTCTGCAGATGGGGCCCAGACAGCCTTACGTTTATGTCGACAACGTTGGATAAAAGGGTTTGATTTTTTTTTAGCCAAATGAAAAAATAAAACAAGGTCCCGACATGGGCACGGTCTTAGAGGGGTTGTTAGGGGTGCCTGGAAGGAGTAGTTGGGTGAAGGCCAAAGAATCTGTGAGATTTGTAGTCAACCGAGTCAAACTGATACATTGTGTCATTAACGTACCGCTCACACTCTTACCATATGGCGGTGGGGTGTGAAATTTTTGTCCGTATGGAGTGTTTAGTGTATATATTCACACTTACTAATGTTTTAGTGTGCGTTTGTTGCGAGACCCATCACAGTTGTGATGTTACAACACACTTTGTCCATGAAGTCACATCATTGCCCTGTCTACCTTACAAGTGGGCATCATGGTCTAAAGTCATCTTCTGTCCATGAAAGACCCCAAGCCCACCTTGCATTGATCACGGACAGTTGCCAGCAGTCTTGGAAATAAGGACGTTGATTAGAACAGCCAAAATTAGGGACATAAATCTGTTGGTAAACAGGGGTGTGTATGTGTTACATACTGCGCATGTTTACAGGGTATATGGCATGTGAGGTATGCACGGGTCTGTGGTGAGAATCACACATTTCTTCTGAGTCTAGCATCACCCCTGGCAGTAGTTAACGAGAACAGTAAATTTTCATGATGTCACCCACTGACACTATTAGAACATAAGGAGTCAATTCCTTTATTATCACGTCGCTCGCTTTGGATCTTAGCCAAACTATAAAATGGCCAAAATATGCATTTTTTTTTTTTGCAGTAAAAACACAGATTCCCCAATTCCATCTTTGCCTCTCTAGTCTTATATGGAAAATATATAGATTGTGGAAGGCATCTGTTCCGGCTGGAAGTTCAAGTACAAGGAGCCGCATCTATAGACCATAAAGGAGTGGGTCTTGTATAATAGCAGGTTCTGTGTGAATGGTAGACACCGGTGTCTCTGGCTTGTCTGACAGTGAAAAAAAAATTTTTCAGAGTCAAAACTTTTTTTTTCAGCCTTTTTGTGCCAGGAAGTGGACGTCGTTACTTTACGAGGCAGTCGGGGTGTGTCTTCTTTTTTTCACTAAACCTGTTCTAAGTTATGTCTTTTTTTCTCATTACAAGAGTTGGTTTTTCCATGTAAGATAAGGCAACCTCTCCCCCCCCTCCTTCTAACCAGAGAGGTTCTAGAATTGAATGGGGGGAGAAAGCTCGGGGGCTTGTTGGATGCATTCAGATATGGCCATTGCCTGGGCAGCTTGTCTTCTTCTCATCAACGTCTATCAAGGTGAGTGGACTTTGTCAGTCTTACCTTTTGGAGCCTCAGTGCTTTATGATTTATATTTTAAGTATGCAGAGACCTCTTACACACCCAATGCCAATAACTGCCTAAAATGCAGTATTTTTCGTGTCCTCTTTACGTGTGTGGTGACATTTAAGTTGGGCCTGGTGGGTCTATCATCGGCTCAGTCTTATGTGGTCTTCTGGTCTTTGCTTTATAGCCGGTCCCTAACTGTTTCCAGGACCTTTGGCCTGGTTTAACTTATGGAGAGTATGTACACAGCAGAGGGCCACTTGTCCCAGATTTTTTCTCTGCTATCGGGGGCCCGGTTGCAGCTTCATCCCTTGAAATAGCAGCTATATTGCACGGGTGGCCCTTTCAGCAGCACAGGTGGACATGTCAAGAACAATCTAGTATCCAGGAGATTGCGACAGAGGTTACTACACTAAGGGTGACAACATTTTAATTACACTCTCTAGGATGATACGCAGATATGATAATGAATCTTAGTAGAGCTGACATTTTATTCTTTCCCAACAAAAATGGTGGACGAGGCAAAATGTTACATAATTAAAGAATTATTTCCTGGGAAGAGACTGGGCATTCAACAGAACTAAGAATGTTCTTAGAACCTTGACAGTAACAGAGTTTGGAATATCTGGGCACAAATGACACGTACTCCAGAGGTGCCTTTGCTTGCGATGATGTGTTTGTTTATATTAATTCTTCAGGTTAATAGGCAGAGCCTTATCTATTAGAGACACAATTGTATTAAAATAATGGAATGTGGTCACAGAAAATGAGATGGTTTTAATAACTCGTCTCGTAAAGAACAGTTAAAGCGCCTTCTATGATGCCATTTTTTCGCTTTGTGTTTTCGAACGATTGCCTTTTGTTTTAATGGGATCTGTTTTTCGTGATATCTGTGACAAAAAAATAACGTTTACGATACTGTTGTGTCGAAACATTTTAAATGGCTTGGTTTCCATGGTGACTGCCCAGAGTCTATCCGTTAAAAAAACAACTTTTAATATATGGTTTGCTGCTTTGGTACCTGCTACTTCTGAACTGTCTTCACGTGATTTTATGTTTAAAAGTATCCATTTATAATTACCTTTAACATAACACGCTGTGCGGTGCTGTGATTCAGTGCACAGGGTAAGACAATTCCGTTCGGCAGCATGCAGTGACATGCTGGTATTCCGCGAACGTGTTGCTTGGGTCTCCTGGACTATGGTCTTTCTATTTTTTTTTACCCGAAGGTCTACGGCAGTCATAACATTTCCAAGGTAGAAATATTTCTGCTTTCTCGCCCCTTGCTCGTTTCTCTTACAAGAATGGCTGAGTTGGCCATAGATAATGGATACTGAGCTAACGCTAGCCCTTCTAGATGAATAATAGAGTTGTGAATCTAAGAGGAGTCCAACGACTGATAAAGGTTTGAGTCTTTACAGCAGAACGGGCAGACTAGACGGGGGCCAAATGGGGCCGATCTGCTGGAGCCAGAGCTTTACTGTTGGTTGGTGTTCCATAATGCTGAGTGAAGCTTAAATGGAAATCTCAATTGCAAATACCTGTTTTATCTAAAAAACCCAACGCAAGACCTTGTTGGAATGGGCTCCATGGGCAGTATAACATTCTTTATATATAATTTACCTTTAACGGCCAATCCAGAGTGGAACTCGAGGTTTACATATATAAAAAAAACAGCAGTGACCACAAAGGATCAAAGCAGCCGCAAGACGTAAAACACGCCACAGATTTATAACCACGTCCTAAACGCTCAGGCGTTTGGTTGAAACGTTTGGTTTCGATGACATTAAATTTTGGGTATTTGGAAGTTATCTTAAGTGGGTATATATCCTATGGCTAGGGTGCGTACAAATGTCTAATCTAATCTATATTCTTGTTCGGAGGAATTCCACAAAGATCTATTCAGAACGTTTATGTCGCTCATACATCAAGGTCTACCTATGGTCGAAGGCTCATTCGTCTTAATGGCCAGGTCTTCATCTTAAGGACATCGCCAATGACCAGTCGATGGTCAAAATGAGGTCTCCCTGCCAGAGCTACACAATGGGCCCATATCTGGTATCCGGGGCATTGCTGATCATAATGCTATTTTTAAAGGGTACTCAAGATGTCACAAGGTGTCATGGTATAATGATGTCATATGTTCCTACACTGGACATAAGGGGTCTTGGAGTGAGCTGTTCTAACATGGTGGCGCTGAACTTACCAGCAAGTTCATATCGGCTGTAGTGTTCTTCCCGGGTCCATTAGGTATTGTAAAGAACCCCCCCCCAACTCCAAAAGCCACATGGCACACATACAATCCCGTAATGTGTTATTTCACAATGTATTGTGTGAATGATGTCTTCTTGACGTGAACGAAATGCCTTAATGACTGACTCCTTTTCACAAGCAGCGAACTGTTACGGCCGAGGAAAGGTCATACAATAAAGGCATTACCGATGTATTTGTAAAAATGTCAGGCATGTTCTTTTTTTGAATATGCCTTTTTGTGATCTTAAGCCCTCACAAGGAAGCTCTTTAACAACTACTAGCCAGCCATAACCACAAAGCTAGCATTAATTCCCAAAATAACCCGTGGCTTTTATTAAACACACGCCACCTTAATGTCATTGCCCCGCGGCAGGAGGCACGCCTAGGAACCCCGGGGCTTTACGATTTGTTAAATATTTCCTTCTGCAAAATCATTATCGAAAAAAACCAAACACAATGTAACATTGTTTTATTAACATTCCATGAGCAAAGATTCTAATAGATACATGGGTTAGTGTTTACTGATTTATGTTAATTAATAGAATATTAAGAAATAATATTTTTAAATGGACCTTCAAATTAAATGAGAGACTCATTGGCTTCTAGAACATTAAGTAAATACCACATTGTTCGTCCATGTGACGGGCAGTGGCTATAATGTCTAATTTCTTCCTAGAACATCCAATTATTTTGATATTTATGCATTTTTCATTTAGAATTCCAACTTACATTAAATCAGTTTTGTGGACTGAATCATATTGTTACTGAGTTTAATCCCAATTAAAGAACTATTTGTTGCCGTAGGAATGGAGATGGATCGTTATCTCGTGGTCTAACCAATAAAGTGATTTTTATTTTTGAGCTTATTTAACCCTTCAGGTTCTAGAAGCTCATAAACACGTCCTTCAAAGCAGAATTAATAGCCAATCATTCCCGGGCCCCTTAATAAGTTTATATCCTCGAAACACGCTCATCCGGTAAACAAAAGATCAAGAACATTCTTAATCACGCTCCTTTCCTTGGTTATTAAATCCTTCGTCTTTATTTTATAATTTATTTTACTGTAATCAGATTCGCAGAAAAGCATCAGCTCACTGTACAAAACATTTTTTTTAAAAAAAATGGGCCAAAATGCTGTAAAACCCTTTTTGTTGCGTTTCGTCTTTCTTGACACAATAATAATTAATTATGAAGTAGTTTAAAAAATTGTTAAAATAGAGCATTGAAAAAAGGCTGGTTAACAGGATCAATATTGCTATTAAGTTCTATATCTATTTATCTAATTATGATGGGGATAAAAAAAATGTTAAAATTTGCACTTTGATGATAAATGAAGAGTTCACTTTTAAAAAAATTTTTTAAGAAAATGCATAAATGAAAATACATTTTATTTTACAATGTTAGGTAAGGCAGTAATAGAGCAGTGCATTGTGTCCAGTCAGATATGGTGTCCTGTGAGGCATTGTTTCCGGTGGCTCCTGCCTTACGGTGACTCCCATGGACCGAATGGGTCACGTACCTGCGCCACGTGGGGTGGGAATGAACCAATGAAACCATTCTGCTCCTGCACCTTTTGTATGAATCGGTTCTAGAATAAGACACGAGCTATTGCTTTGTTCCAATGTATCCAAATGGGGGATGGAGCCAACAATGAATATGTTCTGTTTGTTCTCTGCATTATAACAGAACAATAGTAGATACAATTTAACAATAATATGGGTTGCATACTTTGGGAGTCAGGTTTGGAGTGGAAAAACCTGCAGATGCAACTGCTCCAAGGCAACTCCCTGTGGTTGATTCCGACTTTGATAGCCCCAAAAAAAGACTCATGTACGTTAGGGCTTGTAAATTGCTTCTATTCCACACAGAGGGCTAATTATTTACATATAACGGTGATGTTGCATGTAAATCCGGTGGAAATAGGCAGACAAGAGTCCTCTTATCAGGATTCAGGGTGACCGAAGGACCTCAGTAAGTTGGTCACGTATAATGTCTTTTATCTTGGCTTCTCCTCATCGGTAAGCGCGGCCATTCTAGAACCCATTTCTAACAGTCATTGTTTTTCCTGTGCAGTGTTCGGTTTGCGGTGTTTGCAATGTATCGGCAACGCGGCCACCTGCCGCATGTCTGTAAGGACATGTCCCTCTTATGAGACAACCTGCATCTCTCTGGCATACAAAGAAGCTCAAGGTAAGTCCTTATATCTGGATACAAGTCCTTATATCAGGACCCGCATATGGAAACGTCCATCATAGTAGGCACAAAAAAAGCAATTGTGATGGGAAATACAAGATTTAGATGTTCCAATTCATGACGACCTTACCAGAATAACCGGTATCGCTGGTGGGTCAGACAATTAAGGTAAACCACTGACAGTTATCATGAGAGTGGAGCAGATAAGATTGTATAGGGTAAGAATGAGTGGACATGGGAGAAACCATCATACTGCAGTGAAGACATTCAACGGTTCCAAGGTGTGTATGTTTATACAGAAACCATGTAGATCCAAATTATAATACTTGTTCCAGAAGCGACACCAGTAGTGGTCTTCTCGGCCATACATGCCTAGTTTCAGGAATGGCTTTATCAGAATAAGAGCTGATAATATATGAAAATAACAAAATGATGAGTCCCCTATGTTGGGAATTCGTAGAAAGACACAACTTTTGAGGGCAACGAAGATAAGATATTCATAAAAAGAATGTTTTGTAACATATGATATCAGTCAAGTTTGTGGGAATGGGGCTACAGTCACCAGAATATACTTCTTTACGTCAGTAATTGTGATACCTTTAAACATTCTAAGAACCATCTGACAGAATATTAAGATGAGGACCAACATTGAAACATTGACAAACGCATCCTGGGCATACTCATTCTGTTAAGGAGTTTCCTCCCTCACTTTGTTTGACTGGAGAACTCTTTCCTTCTGGTGTTATCAGGCTTTAGGTCTAGTGACACTCTTATGAAGGGCTGCTCCACTCCCGAGCTGTGCAACCAGACGTCGGCCATTGACATTGGGAGTCGATCCATTTACATGAGTGCAACTTGCTGTGAGAGGGACTTTTGCAACATCAACCGTTTCTCCAGTAAGTAGCAATTGTTTACTATGGTTACAAGCTTTGACTAACATTCAACTTTACTTATGTTGTGCTCCATGGAGGGATCATCACAAATCTGAATTTTTAGTTTGCTCCTCAAGTATGTTCCAATCCGCCATTTGTATACATATTGCTAATATTTCACTCTGGAGTGGAATTATTGAGGGTCGTTGATCTTATTTCATAAACCTCTGGTCTCTATTCTATCAGCTACTCCTGTATTTTCCAACCGGCTGCAGTGTTGTAGAAACACAACATGTTCTGATACCATGTTCTGTGATGGCGTCAACAACTGGTGTGTGGATGTGGCTAGCAAGAACGTTTCAGGGGGTGAGTACCGGGTGTAAGCCCCACTTGCCAGGTAATATTTCGCATCAAGGGTTCCTCTCTGAAGGTATTTTGCATTGGGTTGCATTGGGTGGGTTGTGGTAGTAATACTAGTATTCAATCATAATGTATTTAGGATGAAAAATCCAGCTTTAGCCTTAGAAAATAGGGAATAAAAAAAAAATATAAACCTGCCTTGAGATTTTTACTTTCATTTGTGTTTTTTTGTCTCCTTATTTCTTCCTGGTGTCAGTATCACTTTGTCCTTACAATTCGAATGTCAGTTCTTTCTAATTAAACTGTGACAGGCGAGGTGCCCGGGAGGCTATGGAATCCAATCTCCTGGCCTCGTTCTTTCATTTTGTTGTTGCTTATTTGAGGTGCTTTTTTGAAGTGCGCACCAGAACTCTCTAGCCTGCTATCTCTTCCTAATGTGCCGTGAAATTGGCCAACCAATCAAACACTGCTGCAAACAGAGCAGAGGGGGGTCTCCAAAAATGAAGGACCTAGGTACAGCGAGAGCGGACAAAAGTTTGACTAGCTATTTGGGAACTTTGTCTACACCTCACATTACGTTACTGAGAGGAACTCTCAGCTTCAGAAGCTACGTCAATTCAGCAAAAGGTTCTTCATTTAACTCAGAAGGAACCCAGTCCTCCGTAGGTTTGACGGTTTTCGATATCAGCTCCAAGTCAAGGTCCAATTTGCAGTCGGGTTCAGCATTAATAAAAACTGTACGGGACACAAGAGAGGCAGAGGAATCCTTAATAATCTAATTAACACCCCCCCCCCCAAAAAAAATAAATAAATCTGATCTGTTTCTTTAATTGACGCAGAGACCCGGGTTATCTGTTTGACTTCGAGCTGCCTAAGTGAGCCAGGAGACACGAGACATGGAAAAAGTCTGTTGGTGGGACACTGGAAATGTTCTTTACCTTCACTGTTTCTCTTTGCAGCGATTACTATCGAGACGAGGTATACGAAAGGCTGTGGGTCAGGAGACGCATGTAACACTACACTCGCATATAACACGGGTTCCTTTCAGCATTTTACACAATACACATGTTGTAACCACAGAAACAACTGTAACAACATCCAGCAAAGTAGTGAGTATCTTGTCTTCTGTGGCTCCCAGATATTACTGTTATCCAGCTTCACAAAGTTAACAAAAACCATTAATTTCCTTTTTATAATTAGGATATACTCCCTGCTCAATGTATAGATCATCCCCTGGCAAGCGGTCCGCAAAGAGGACATCTTGGACCTTAAGAGGATGAGGAACGGAATTTTAGCAAATCATTATAAATATAAAAAAAGGGAAACCTACATAATTATTACAGGTTTTAGCTCACTTGTGATCAGACTGATACATTGATGGAGATGTTTTCTCTGTAATGGCACAAGAGAGCTAAAACTTTAGATACTCCCAAGCGGAGGACAAGCTATGAAGCGGCTGTCCGTTCTTTGTTTTTTATGGGACAATTTGCTGGCATATTTCATTTGTTTACTACGTACCTCCAGATCCACCAAACTTTCACCTAAAGGTTCTGCTCAGCGTTAATATTTTATCCATTGTTGAAGGGAAGCAAACGGAATGGAGAATGGAAAATTCTATACTGAAAAGTTAAACTAGGAGGCTCTTAAAAAGAGAATAACCAGATATAAACGTTATTGCTGGTAGTGTACTTTAGATGTTTCCTAAAGCAGGTCCAAGAAGATCACTGAGCATCTGCTGTTACAATTTTCTGAAATGTATCTTGAGTGGGGGATCTAAGAATATTTTTTTTTCCTGTAAACCTTGATCTGTGACTTCTTTCTCCTGCAGTTCCCACTTTGGACAACAACAACGGCATCAGATGTTGGGGTTGCAGAGATGGCGGTAATAATGAGTGTGCACCCAGCAATCAGACGTATGTCCAGTGCAAAGGAATTCAGATCCGATGCATGGAAGCATTTGGTAATTACCAACGGAACTATGAACCTTTTTTATTAGCCCTATAAAAATCTCTACAAACATTACCTTACCTGGGGGCTAGTTTGTTAGAATGTTCCAATTTAAAATTCTGAAAGTGGCCAAAAAAAGAACAGATTTCTAATGGAGAAAGAGGGGGCCAATCAGATAAGGCAGAGGGGGCAAAAGATTTAGATTAGAATTACAGTTCCTCCTGTAAATATTTATTTTGTGATTTTGTTACACTCAGATCAAACGAGAAATAAGACCGTTATGAAAGGCTGCAGTACGGTGAGCTTCTGTTCCTCCACCCCACCGCATCTGGACATTCCCAGCATCTCGGAGGTGCAGTGCTGCGCCGGGAGCCTATGTAACAATTTCACAAGAGAGTACGACGTCCCTGTAACCGTGAGCAGTGGCCACCGCACCAACACGGACTCCGGAGTATTCATCTTCCTCTTCAGCCTTCTATGCGCCTCAATACGACATCTTCTCTAGAACTTCCCACCACCTGCCGCAGCTTGTTTGCGCAGGAGACTTGTTATTTGTATAGTTGGAAAGCAGGGATCAAGGCTCTAGAACATAGAAGAAAGGATATTTTCTGTCTCTCCACAAATCCCCGGATTGTTTTTTTTTAATGTTTAACCCAGCAGAGAACATTAGTGAAAGTTGTGTTCTCAGGTTCTAGATGTCTAACTTTTCCTGAACACGATGGAGATGAAAAAAATAGCTGTAAAGGAAAAACATCCAAATACCCAACTTCACATATTTAGTATTGCAAAGCCAAAGCTTCCAAGTTAACACCTTGTACGGACTTCATGCACAGAGCCTTGTAATGAAGCAAGAAAGCATCTAATAATAGTGCTAGCAGTGGAATGAGGGGGACAGGTAACGACCTCAGGTCCTATCACAGATGCCGATGTCTTTGCCACCAACTACTCTCGGAGTGAGGTTGAGATGTAACTTGCGATAGGAAATTCCCACGATGGCTCGCGCTCCACAACAACTACACGACCACTAGCCCGCGGGCCACATTCCAGGCATGTTTTTCGGATTGGCTAATTTGTAACAGAGAATGCTCGTGGTTCTAATAGTTCATAAAGATGGAGCTCGACCATTGTGCCGGATCGGAACCTACTGCTCCGTTTTTGTTGTATTGATGTCTCGTCTTCACCCTTAGACCCCACCGCCCTACCTCGAAGACCTCTGCGGTTTCGTTAAACGTCGTGCAACGACTCTGAAGCCGACACCTGCAGGCAAATGCTTTTATACTGTGATGAAGTTTTCATTCCTGAACTCTCACCCGAGCACGTCAACACGGCAGGTCTTTTACGTTTCACCCTTATTTTCAACTGAAGAAAACCTAGTAGTAGGTTCCATGCCTGACCAGAGGAGGTCCGACAACTCAAAACACGCCATTTGTCACAACGGAGGCCGGTCGGATTCTTTGTCTTTTAGTCTATTTACTTACACCCTCTTTTGCCTATTTACAATCAAATACACAGCGAACTTCTGGGGAAAAAAAGTTTATCGAACAATAATTTATTTCCAAGGCTTCAGGACTCCAACGTTCCCACTTAATTGCCACCCAGTTAGTATTTCCGAGTAATTGAAGTATTTTATCTGAAAATGAAAGATGTCGCAAGGCTTGAAAAAATGGTATTGATCGCCCGATTGATTGCAAAACAGAAGGGAGTTGTAATTTCTAAATCAAAAAAACGAAAGACGATCACAACAATATTATCTTTCTTCAAAAAAACACAAATTACAGGTTTCTAACTGTTTTGTTTCATTTAAAAGATCCTTTTTTTAATTTTCTGATCGATCAAAAACGTGTTTGTCGATCCAAGAAAGGAATTCGTCATGCCAGGTTTGAACACAACTATTTCCCGTGCTCTCCAGCTGCTTAGCTCTGCGTTGGGAGAAGACAAGTACCATTTTTTTTATTTTCTTCTCCATTTGATAAATATTCATAACTGGAAGGTCTAAGAATAAAATGGAATCTACATCAAGATCAATTCACAGCCCACCCTATAACACTAATAATAATAAGCATTATATGGGTTGCGGTAAAATGTGTTGGTCTTCATAAATGTAGGTGGTGAAAGTATTATAGATCGATGGATCCAGTTCCAGAGACAAGCCAAAAAACCGTGCAAGAACATTCACCATTTCTTCTCCTAACTCTCTGTTCTCCGTCGCCAATGGTCCTGTTTGTGCTGCTTTGGTGGGACTTGGTAAACACTTGGAAATGTTTTCCTCCTTTGGCGTTGTGGTCCCCTTGATTACAACGATGGTGTAGTGTAGTAAAATATGGGCAGGTATGGAAAGCTCCTCAACTAAGAAGTAGGACTCCTTGGAGGACCAGTAATGAAGAGATCCTGGAGAGACCACAGGTTGGGATATTGCATGATGACTCTAAGTAAGTGTGAGTTCCAGTAAGGAAGAAGGAGGGTGACCTCTTCCACCAGAGCTCGAGATCTCTCTTCTGTCCACTAATTAATGGCTGAGAAGCGGCAGGCTGACATGCAAACTGATTTTCGACGGCCGGGCTTTGGTCCTGGGGCAGGAGCAGCTCTCGAACCTCTGTTTGTACACCGGTAATACACGAGCAGCAGAAGGCTACTGTCACAGCACATAACGCCATGCTGCTCACGCACATGTGCTGCTTTACTTTCAGTCTGGGAGTTTTTAGTGGAGGCTAGAGGGTAATTCATTAGCTGGGATAATGCCAGATCTGTAGGAAATATAATCTCTTATTTGCAAGGAGGGAGAAAAATAACATGATGCTAAATTTGCAACAGCAAAAAAATATCCCATTATCCTGTGGAAATGTATTCACAATAAATTTAAAAATAAGAGATCAGAACGACTCTGAAATTATGACAAAAAAGGTCCTTCCAGCATGAGCCTGTAGCGCCCTCTGTTGGGTCTTCTCCGTATTTGCAGCATGAAGCATAATGCTCAATTCCATATAAATGTGTTTGTGCTAAACCTCCGCATTTTGGGTCGTTTTTGCAACATTTTTGCAACATAAAGAAAACCCAAAATAACATTTTAGATATACCCTTGCTCAACAACTCTGGGTGAATTATATCAACAAGAAGCGGTAATGAGCAGGGTTTATGGGGGAGCCAGAAGAAAAATCCTCACTTAGTAATCCCGCGAACCGCTAAGAACTGTCAGCGCCCCCTATCTGTCAGAGGTGGGCATCGGGGGCATTTTAGGGCGGAGGGCTGCACATTATTCTGGTTTTAAAAGGGTTGATGACAATTAGCTTTTTTTATTCTTAGAAATAGATTTGCAAAATAGATTTTATAATTAGGAATGAAATTAAAAATATTATTTTAAATAAATTATATTATAAATACAATATATAATATATAATATTATGCCAGAAATCTACATAATGTGCCCAAGAAATAGAAGAGCTAAGTAGACAAAGTTATTTTATGCAGAAATTTGCTATAAAATGTTTTTTTTTTTTTAAATTAGACCTGTAAAAAATAAAAAAATCAAGGAATTAAATTACATTTATAGAGATACATGGTGATGTGTAGCTTTTTTGTTGTTGTTTTCTTTTGAAACCAGAACCAAAAAAACATTCCGCGGAACTCACCGCTTCCTGCACGGTCTTTTAACCCCTTCCTGTTTGGTCATTTAGTTCAAGAAGACCTTAGGAGCCTCCAACCTCTAACAAAATGTCATTTTTATTTAAAAGGCACAGAACTATGGAACATCTTACATATAACATTAGGTAAAGTAACAAAACTGCTATTTCTTAGAGGACCAAACAGGTCCAGATATTAATGTTCAAAGCTTTGTAATTTCTATGTATGTATCGATGCGCTTAATAAATGTATACATAGCCATATTTATTAAAACTTGCTTTATCGCATACCCTGGTCTAAGAAGGTTTTTTTTAGTCCCTTCTTCTTTGGCTGCAACTGGGAGATGAGCTTCTTAGGGGGCAGAACTATAAACAGATCTATTCCGATTGAAAAGGTTTCTTTTCAATATTTGTGTGAATAAAATGTGATTGTCCAGGACTTCAGCAGTAACCCCTTAATGACAAAGCCAATACAGGCTCACAATGCATTGTTTTTAATGGGTTAAAGGACAACCCATTGTCCCTAAGGGGTTAAAAAGCACCTGTCGTCAAAAAACTAACCATATAAAATAAAAATAAAAATAAAGCTCCAGATAGGATTTTTCTGCTTGCCAATACAACTCTCGGCTGAAAGCAATGCTTACGGAAGCAAAACAAGAAGAAAGCACTAGGTGAGTGTGTCTCGCGATACAGTAACTAGTGATTTCCCTTAACGGTGTACAGATACATTTTCAATAACAGAAGTCGACTCTTAAGATGACCCTGGTGGGTAATTCTAATTCTTGTACAGGAGAAGAAACATTATCGCACTACGACATTACTGCAAACGATCTGAGAATGTGATCAATACACAACGTTACACACATAACCTGTTAACCTGCTTGTCTAATGCAGCCGAGAGAGAAATTACAGACAGGGTGATGATGATGTCATGGTAGACACAGCCGTGATATCGGAATGGCCGATGACGTCACTAAAGGTTGTCCGCCAAATATAATGCGTTTCTCCTTTCCGGGCTCTTGGAATATCAGAATGGACATGGCTGTGATTTATGGTTATGGAATAAAAACGCTCTTTCAGTATTATGCACTTTTTGGAAACAGTCATCAGCATGTACAGCTTGGAAGAAAGAAGAGGGAGGGGATGTGATGAAAAACATTGAAAATCATCTTAAAAATGTCAGCCAGAATGTATGCTCTCTCCTTTTTTTTAACATTCTAATTTTTATACTCGGTTGTAATGTCCTTCTACCTTCTGAGGAACTACGTGTATTTAGGAGTTGAAAGGATCATGTTTCATACCAATCACTGTATTTCCAGCTCCTGTGAGTTTTGTGTATTTTTCGATAAGGAAATCCTTTGTCTTAATGGCCCTCAGCTTCAAGCATTAGAACACAATGTTACTTTCTCAAAATAGCGAGACTTTCCATCCGCTTGGTGACTGGGCATCCTATTAGGCGTCTCCATGTAAGTCTTCGCGTCCACCATACAGGATATAATTACCTGTTTCGTACAATTTATCCAATACTTTTGTCGATGATACTATCAACAGCAGTCTGCCATGTCTTAGCAACCTATAACTGCGCATGTATACGATGCTGGCGACACGTCAGCAAGCCAAAAGAGAACAGACCCCCAGCCACCCTCGTAGCTTCTCTTACAGAAGAAACAAAGAAAATCACGAATAATTAAATAAAGAAAACGGCAGATGTGCGGGGATGCATGAGTTATGGGGTCCCATTCATCAGGAACAGACAATTCCCAAAATGAACCAAAACCATGCACGCCTCAAATAAATGTGTGAATATTTATGAATAATGCAAACAATTCCACCCAATGGTCTTCATCTGATGAAGACCATTAGGTAGAAACGTTGGCATGGTTGCTATTCAATTAGAATTCCAGATTTCTTTCGCTTTGGTGACTTGACATCTCTCCACCACCATTGGCATTTTCATATCGCGAGATGGGTACAGTACTGGTTCCATGAAAAACCTGGTATGGTAGTGATTGCAGATCTTTAACATCCCACCTACCTTGGCTCCTATGAACCATGAGAGAGGAGCTTATACATAAAAAAACACAGTTTTTACAAATAAAAGCTCCACACACAAAAAAAACTACACAAATATTCAATGTATGTTCCATTTATAAATATACTGTATATTTTTTAGTAATTCCCTTTTGACAGAATTATGCTAGAATACATTTAAAAAATGTAAAGCATGTCACGCTTTCCCTGTACATTTAGAGCTTTCTATACATACATAATCCATGAGCAAATAAAAGCAACACCTGCATGGGGTAGACAGACCCTGCCTTGGAATGCACCCTCGGCTAAGAGAAGAACTGTAAATCCATGTACTAACCACCCTAAGGAGCCACCCAGGTCCTTACTACTCTATGGTAAGGGTGATACAGCACGCTCATCACAGTTGGTGTCGATGTTACCCCTGACTATAAGCTCTTGCGCTCAGGGATCTTTCATTTATTCCAAAATTCATTAAGACATCTCCCCCTGCAGCCAAAATCATGGGTTTAGTGCTGAAACCAGCCACAAGGGTAGAAATAGTGCATGGTGCCCATAGGTAATGTTTCCAGTAGTAATTCCCATTGAAATGTGACTCAATGAGGCTTAGAACGTTGACGAGAGTAGGAAACATGGTTTGCTACGTTGTGTTTTCAGGACCAAGGACAGAGACGTGGATGTCACGCTCCTAGTGAGCTTGGTCCTACAAGTTACTGGTTGACCCAATCTTTAAGGGATGTCATTAAAACAAACATTTTATCAGGAGCAGGGGTTCACCAGCTCTCCCGTAGTGCTGGAACGGGTCCAGCGCTCTCATAATATTGACAAATCTGTAATTACTTCTCAAAATGCTTTACAGCTACAGGAACAATTTGACAAGGAGGCTTTATTGATGGCTTCGCTTACGACAACCAACAATAAAGCCTTTAAAAACACTTCATTTTAAGCAATGGGGACACATGCCAAGAATACGAATTTATCCTTGGTAAGACATAGGTAAGGGTTAAAGTGGATTTTCTAAAATCACTGACGAGTACGCAGGCAGAATTACATATTGGTCTTGGAGACAGAAGATTTCTGGCGTAAGAAGGTATGTACGTACTGTGTTTCTTCTCAAAGTATCAAAAATAAGAACCAATGCCAACAAAATGTTATAATGTTACTGCAGCCCGATCTGGGAGTAACTATTCCAGTGTAACCATACAGACCAATTGAATCATTTAAAATAAACCCATGTGGTTAAAAGCTGATGTTGCACCAAAGGAGAGGAGGGTCGGAAATCCTTCTCTCCTGTGATTAACGTTGCAGCTGGCATCGGATAATGTATTTTAATGTCTTCCTGCCCCTACCCCGGGGGACTTGTCCAGTTGCCCCTCCTACAATGCGCTGGACTGAGCAACACTGCAGCAGTCTACAGCACTGTGTGCCTTTGCATTTTACTGACAGGGCTTAATGGGTTAACAGATGCCCCTCCTTACTTGGTCCGGTGATGCATCAACAATGGCAGGAAATTGGTTAACAAAAGGCATTTCCTACATACAATAATGTGTAATGGAAGAATAGCAAAACGCTATCTGGAAGTGATGGGGTTAACTGCCTCCTTTTCTGGCAAAAGTCCTAGAAGTGAAAGTGTTAAGCCTGAACGATTTGGATGCGACATGCGTCAATTGCAGCTGTGGGGATGTCCCATAAAACTGGAAGGCTTAACAAGTTTCTTACTGACTTTCCAGTGGTGAAACGGTTAATGGTTCGATCGATGCTTTACGATTGTCATAGGGAAAGGGTTAACCGATCCTCTCCTGTTTTTGGGTCTATGACACCGAAAGGAGTAAACATAGCCTTCCCCTCAGTCTGAGGAACACCATCCGTCTGAGCAATGGTCAGCGTGCCAGGTGGTGAAGGGGTTAACCTCAGCCTCTCTCATTCTTGCCATGTAGGCCTTGACACTAACTGGTATTCCTATGGCTTAGTGATGCCCTGTGTTAACTGTACGTTTTTGTCTGATAACGTGCAGTACCCCATCAGTTGAAGGGTTAAGTGTCATCTAACTGCCCCTCATCTGGCAGATCTCTGTTTAGTAATGGATTCACTGCACCCTTCCTGAGCTAGGGAGAGTGGGGCGTAGTTTTCCAGCAGTTAGTGGGTTAACTACTTCAGTGCCCAATTCAGTGATGTTTTTTAAATGTTGGTCATTGAATGAGTTAATGGCTTCCTTAATGATTCTGTAGATGCCACGCATGCACTGAACGGGTTAGCTGCTACCTGAGAGATACAATGTAGATCACTGAAACCGAAAGGGTTAACTGCTCCTTCAGTGTCTCTGAGTGCTGAAGTGCAAGTGCCTCATTCCCTGCGCCACTAGGTGGGGTCTGCCAATAAGAGGGGTAACTGCCCCCTTTAGAAACGGGGTGCAGGTAACTTACTGGGGAAAGCTGGTCCCCACGTCTGTGTGAGTAATGGCATATAGCTGTGTGGCTGCGAGGGGTTAATTGCTCCCCTCTAGTTGATGCCCTGTAGTTTCTGGCAGCGTAGGGGTGCAGGCTGATGATTCTGCTATTAACGTTTAGCATTTTGTGAAATGACGCACGGTTATTCCTCCGGCTCGGCTCTCATTGGTCTGCTCCCACCCTTTCTGTCTTTTCCAAATCCTGCCCCGCTCCCCCCTGTCCGCCCTGCGTATAAAACGCCACACCCTGACGATGTGATATCAGGACCCAGCTTCCAGCGGCCGCATCTCTGCGAACCCTGCGTCATGAGCTGCTGCGTGGCTTTCCTCTGGCTGCTGGCCGCCTTGCTGGGAGAAGGTGAGCACATCCTCGCACGTCTGATTCCGAGCCGCCGGGCAGCGGGTGAGACGAGGGGCGTCTACGTCCTCTGTCGGTGTCTGCCCCCGAGCAGACGTCTATAAACCCCCTTCCCGTGCCGCTTTCCGGGCTCCTAATGCCATTATCTGCAGTCGCCTGCCTGCGTATGTCTGATACAATCGTCTGCTTGCCTGCATTCTAGAACACAGAACATGTACGGTGCTGTGAATTTTGCGTGGGTCGGTGTTTTTCGTTGATCGAGCTGACTGCGTGTCTACAAGAATAAACATCTGCATGCGAGACCTGTGTGCGTCTGCAAGTTTTGTGTCTGCGCAGGTCTTCGAGGGGCTCTGTGTGTGTATGTCTAGCTGTGACGCACGTTGAACATGCTCAGTATCTTGTTTCTGGGTGTCAGACGGCTCAGAGGTATGAGACAGACGCGCGTTGGCAAAAGACTCGTGCTAAGGATGGGGGGGGTTGCAAGAATACAAAAATATATATCTTGGTTCACAGTGAGATAAAATACAATTTGATGGGGAAAAAAACTCAAGAAATGTGTGCAACATCATCAAGAAACGTAACATACGTCTTTATCGACGCAAAGGTGGGGGACGACTGTAGAGATTTGGTTTCCGATTTGGAGATCTCTTCCCAAGAGCTCATGTGGACCAAGCAATGGTTGAGTCGTTCAGTTTTATGATCAACCCTAAATCTTGTAATGTTTGGGGGTCCGGGGGGAACATCTAAGTTCTGAGTTAAAAATTCAGAATGGCCATAAAAAATTCCATAGACATTCCAAGTGTAGAATGTCACGCAGAACGGGTCTAGCAGACCCCAAATTCAGATGGGGGAAACCAGTTGCCGAAGGCTGCGGGTAGGACACATCTAATGGATGCCCAATGATAAGGAGATGACATCACAGCTATAAGAAATGTATCCGCTGGCAAAATTAGCCCAGAACGTTACTGCAGATCTGTGAATCACGCGGTCTAATTGACTTCCTGAAAGAAATCCAATTACTGCCAGATATTTTATGGTTCCAATTACTTTTGGCTTTGTTAAGACCGTGGGGTTTTTTTTTTTCGCTGTCTCACCCACCTTACGGAAAATAGAACAAAGTACAGACCCCACCCAATCCAAACCTCAATACAGACACAACATGGGGTCTATTCAGTAAAGAGGGCAAACATCTCTTCAGTATGGAGGACCAACTCCAATGAGGTTCTCCTACGAGCTGGCCTTTTAATAACAACTTATAAATAAGATCTCCTACATGAAGCATTATGGAGGGCCAACTTAGCCCCTCTTCCAGGAGAACTTGCTTGGGTTTGTCTTTGATAATGGATAGTAATATCAGGCAGTTGAAATGTTGAACGCTTCTATAAACTCCATCTTTGATGAATAGACAGTATAGACATTTAACAAAAACAACCATAAACTTGGGTTAGTTAGATTATGGAGCTCTAGTTGCTGTAGGTGACAATTCCTGGAACTCTAAGCCAACCAAGAGAACGGCTGAACGAATAGCTTAAAACTAAAATATTTTCCGAATATTTAAGTACAACACTGAAAAGACGCAGCTCTTACAGATGGGTAACCAGACCACCTCACCTAAATCGAGGTGTGGAATATGTCACTGTATGCAGCTGGAGCGTCCATCGTTAGTCAAAGCTTCTAATCTTTCCTCAACCACGATAAAAACTACTTTTGTCGTCCAAAGACTTTCATTTGTTTCTCAAGATTACCCTTTGTGGCTGCCATAACCTGATTTATGGACCACTTTTGTCACACTAAGTTTGGTAGATAAACAAAAAAAAAGACAACTTTGTTCTTCTCAAAGTTGCACATTGTGTGGGTCTTCTGTCTCTGCCGATGTCATTGAGCTTGCGGTTCTGCGTGCGTTTCACGTAACATCTCAGGAATGGGACCACATTTTGTGTTCTGGTGAACGCTTATCTTTTTGGGTCAAGGAATTCGCTTTGATGATCTTCTCACAATGCAACCTTGCATGGTACTGATGGTACTGAATGTCTGATATTAGACATTCTCTCTGTCCAGATGTAACAATCCTGCACAGATCAAAGTTTATTTCTGGACGTTCCAGCGATAGGATCAGCTTTAATAACCAGTTCACCCCTACCCAACCTAGCCTAACTAGTTCAGTAATAAGTGGAGGAAAGCATGCGCCACGTTGCATGCCTTGATTCGTGGACGCTAAGTTGTTTTCAATGTCATGGTTCCCAGGTGGTTGTTGGATGGGCCGTTGCTTCTCATTATCCTAAAATAGACTCAGAGACACCTGATCCGGCCGAAACTAGGTCATACGAGTGTAGAATTTTTCCATCCACCTGTAAGCTGCAGCATCATGTCACGAAAAGTGAGACACTTAATAGAACGTTGTAGTAGGTTCTCAGAAGGAAGAGGGGAAAGACACGTTATATCAAAAAGAATGGCTCCCACAGAAGAGCTGGTCTGTAGGCTAGGGACAGAAGCACCGCATGGAGAGAGATGGTTTGTAGGTAAAGCTGGCATATCATTGAATAATAGTCTAGGTGAAAGTCCAGGTCTAAGTAAGGCACAGGACAGATCAGTAAGTCAGGGCTGGTAATGAACAACAGAATAAGAAATATATGTTGTGAAGGTCAGGACCGGCAGCAAAGGATCACTAGAATCTTTCTGAAGTGATGACATACATTTCCTAAGCGCTAAGAGTCCTGTCTGTCCTACTTTAACTGGAACGGCCCCAGATTTTAAGGAACTGTCCTGGAAAGCTCGGCGATGTGTCCCAGTTTTGATCATGCGTTTATTTCACTGTTACAGATATTATCGGACTGGGCAGGTGCAGCCATGAGTGTTGGCATTAGGCCTATTTAACTTTGTTCCAAATTTAAGGATTTTTAAATGAATCCCGAACAAAACAATCTTCCAAAAAAAATAAAAAATCCCATTTCAACTCAAATTAATCAGTTTGTCTCCGCAGCCTTCTCTCTGGAATGTATCCACTGCACCAGTACGACGGGGAACAGCTGCACCGGAGCCAAGAAAGCCTGCCCCACAGGAGAGGACCACTGCATCTCCATTTATACCGAGAGTAGCTTACGTAAGTCCCCGCATTTCATATCTTAACGACTCTGTATAGGACGGTGATTTGCACATCAGGTACATCAAGAATATGCTGAATTTAAGTTGAAATTTTCATTGTTTTTCCCTCATTTTCATTATCTATGTGCTTGCATGCGTGCGGCCATTTTGCTCTGCTAGGTCCACGCCCCTCCGTGAAATCAGTAGGCCGATTATATTCTGGGGACTATAAATGATATTTATGGGATAATTTGTCCTATGTCTTCAAGGGAAAAAAATCATCAATCTTATTTGACATGTTTTACATTACTTTTAGTGTAGGATATTGTTATTCTATAAGAAACAAGATATTGTCAATGACTCCTCTTGCCACCAAAACGACAAAGCCTTCTTTCTCTTCAGAAAGCGGAAAACTCAAGCAATTTGTCAGATCCTGCGCAGTTGATAAGCACTGCAATCAGACGTCCCGCATGACTTTCAATTACACCAGTCATTACAGGTCCAGCAAGTGTTGCAACAGGTCAGAATGCACCCCTGATGCGATAAACCGTGAGTATCCTCTTCTCTGCGTCAACAGGCTTTGCTAAATATATATCTAGATATGTATATGGGTAGTGAGTGGAATGTGGAGATGGAACGATATCTCAAAAAAAGATATGGAGATCCTGGTGGGGCATAGGTGGGGCATAAGTGGACCTGTGCATTGACCGGTCGGAATCAATATGGACGCACTCTGTCCGTATCCAAGAATATTGGTCCAGAAACACAGAGAACACAAAAACCATGAATGGACAATAGGCCTATGTCTGATACCATCGTTGATGGTATGTTGACATGACATAGGAATTATGCTTATAAAGACTCTTGTTTGTAAGTCAGGAATAAGATTTGATGTCATTGCATTTACTATACGTAACCAAGGGTAAACCCCAGCTCCCACATCATACCTGCATTATACCTAACTAATGATGTCAGATGCTTTCATCACTAAAGCCCATGGTACAGACCCTGGAGGAGGCACCTCTGTGGCCCTGAAATCTTTTGTCTCTATGTCTTATTTTTTAATAAAAATGATCACCCCTGACCCCTATCTTGTCTTTCACTAACACAGCTTCATTCTTTTACATTATTTAGGGGTTTTTAGGTTTACTTTTACCCAGGGTGAAATCCTAAGAGTACCCTGATGCGGCCATTTTAATTCTAAAAAGGCTCACAAATAAACCATAAATCATTACAGAACAACGATACGATAACGTTATATCGAGGTAGATGACCGTATCAGAATTTCCTAGTGATACATCTATCCCACTTGGAAACAACCGGTTCTATCAGGTATTCCGTAGAACATACCTAATAGCACATGGTTGGAAATATGTTGAGGAACATTGGCTGACCACACCCTTGAAAAATGAATTAACATTATTGGTGAATCTCGTTTGAAATTCTTGTCCCAGTTTATGAAAAGAGAGAGAAGAACTCTGTCACCTGTCCTTACTGCGATGAGAAGAGTGAGGAGTGCAAAAAGACCATGCCCATCCAGTGCTTGGGA